>NW_024081336.1:133702-225185 GCF_003009895.1 Hyaena hyaena
TCCCCCCGACATCCATCAGTCCTCAGTTTTTGTCAGCATTCAAGAGTCTCTCATGGTTTGCCTCTCTCCCTTTCCCCCACCATTTCCCCCCTTCTTCTCCCCCTTGTTCCTCACTTAAGTTCCTCCTAATCCTCCTATACGTGCAAACATATGATATTTGTCCTTCTCTGCCTGACTAATTTCACTCAGCATAACACCCTCAAGGTCCATCCTTGTTGCTACACATGGCCAGATTTCATTGTTTCTCATTGCCATGTAGTATTCCATGGTCAAGTCTATTTTATTTTAAATCTATATTTTAGTTGGTAATGTAGAGCTTCCCAGAGTTCAAACTGTGGGCCGAACAGTCTATAAACTATATACCAATAACCAATGACCTCGCATCAATGTCCATCTCATTTTCCCCTCTACTGGCCCTAAGTTACTGATTTTCAAACAACACTATGCCTTCCTAATCACTTTGACTTTTAGGTTTTAGGTGGGAAAAAGCCCTCCAAATCTCAGTTCAAAATTGTTTCCTGAGGAAGCCTCCATTTAAGATCACAGCTTCTTTTTAAATAATATTCAATGTGCAGATAAAGCTAGAAGTCAAAATACAAACTTCTCACATCCCCCACTTCTTTCTTAGAGGTGCCAAATTTTATGAACGAAAACTCAGAATACTCCATTAAATTTAAAGTTCAGGTAAATAAAGAATAATATTTTAGTGTAAGTATGTTCCACACAAATATATACACTAAAACAATCATTGGTTGTTTCTCTGAAACTCAAACTGAACTGGGAATCCTGCGTTTTAGCTGACAACCCATTCTACTCTACCCTCAGCCTCACGTCAAATTCCTCAGCACAGTGCTCCACATGTAATTAGGATCTCATTTAGTAATGGATCGCATCTAATGATTTTTTCTCCTTTTCCTATCAGTGATAAAGAGGATGTTCTGAAACATATCTGTAAGTACAATGATGGTCTATTAGCTGACATTCGGAGCCGAACTAGCATATGGAGAGGGCTGGGAACCCTCTGTGCTTCATTAGTACACTCTAGTAAGACAAAAACTATTTTTGTGATATTTCCGTTGAATTTATATGTTCTACTATCACATTTCACTACCCAATACTCATCTTTTTTTTTAATTTATTTATTTATTTTGAGAAGGGAGTAGGGGTAGAGGGATGGAGAGACAGAATCCCAAGCAGGCTCTGTGCTAAAAGCGCAGAGCCCAAAGCAGGGCTCGAACTCATAAACAGAGTGAGATCATGAACTGAGTAGAGATCAAGAATCAGAGGATTAACAGACTGAACCCCCCACAGGCCCCCATTGCTAGTCCTATCAGAAAATAAAGGAAAAAAAGAGTGCATACATAATCTAAGCTACTCATATTTTTAAAAGCAGTCTTTTAAACATAGATATCAATAGAAGTTCCTAAAAAAAATAGTTGCAATGTTGCTCAACGCTGAAAGATGCCCTTTTATCTTGCAGTAGTGAAATGGACATCTTAAATTTTATCCAGCCTTCTTGAATAAGAACACACAAATATTCATCAAATTTCCATTTTTAAAAATGACCAAAACCTACATGATTTGTCTTTTGAAGGAAAGGCAATTTTGGTTTTGGAAGATAACATTAATATAAATTTAGATTTCTCTCTTAGTGGTAAACAGTTCCCAAAGGAATCAGATTTCCTAAGTAAATGTCAAGTGTGCTCTCTAAAGCACTATTAATCAAATTATGTAATTAAATATGTGCTGCACTCTGACATATTGGATTTTGGACCATTTTACAAAGTGAAGCTTTACTCCTGTAGAATATAAATGAGTTAATTGGTGTGAATGTAAAGTAACAAGACTGTGTTGACGAGGCTTAATGTAAGTGTTCTCATTGTTTTCAAAGGGCTCCAGTAAACCTCACTCTTCATGCTCATATATGTGCCCAGTGCCAGTCAACCAGGAATAGGGGAGGATCTCAGAGAGGCTTCTATCAGCAAGGAGGCGAGGATGTTAACCATAGCAGATGATCCAGTCAGGTTGGGCTGCTATAACAAAATAGCATAGACTAGGTGCTATTAAACAACAAACATTTATTTCTCATAGTTCTGGAAGCTGGAAATCTGAGATCAGGGTGCTAGCATGGCTAAGTTGTCGATGGGCACTCCCTTTCTGATTTACATGTCTCATTGCTGTATTCTCGCATGGCAGAGAGAGCTAGCTAGCTCTCTGGCCTTTTATTATAAGAGCTCTAATCTCTTCATGGGGGCTCCACCCTTGTGACTTCATCTCCAGATACCATCACACTGAGGGCTATGGTTTCAACATACAAATTTTCAGGGGGTCAGGAGGGGAGGGAGACACACAAACATGCAGTCCTGGAATAGTAGGTGTTATAAGCTTTGAAATCTAAAATACTTTAGCAAAGACAATGTGATATTCTTCACATATTAGTTGAAGTGACATTCTAGGAAGAGTTTATTGCCCTAACAGGGAAGTCACACACTCCAGGTCTGATAGCTAGCATTTAATCAGATATATCTATGTTCCTGGGGCTGTTACCACAAGACTTTCTGCTACCATTCTCTCTAGTTGATACCATAGGTTTGGTTAATTTACATAATAAATGCTAGGAAAAATTTTGGTGAAAATTTATTTGAATATCAGATAACAGATATTCAAAGTAAGAGTTCTCAGTGACGAAATCAAAGATGAATTGGCCAAAGTAATTTTTTTGTGTAATTTAGCCCTCAAATAAATGTGAGAATCTAGTGAGCCCTTTACTTTTTGGAAAATCTCCCAAAGATTGATTCCATAACAAAGTGGGTCCAGCCACTTACTTGAGTCTGGTTGCCTGATGCTGATTATAAATCTAATTGACTTTTGCCTTTAGAATATTGTCACATTTTCCTTGAGTAAATATTTCATGCTAGGTCTCCTCAAAACTCACAAAAGAACAGAGGTCTCAGAATTCATTACGTGCATGGAATAGATTACATGAATTGCTTCATATCTGCTTGTTAATAGATGTTTGTTTAGTGGACATCTATATGCATGACAGCATTTGGTCCAAAGTTTGCTTTCTTTTTAACTTGATAGGGAGGTTGGAAAGTGAAGGGTGCAGTTAACTCTGACCACCTCTAAATACTGGTAGCTACTATTATTTAACAAAAAGGATCTCATTGTTTGTACTTGACCAAACTGCTTCAGCCAAGTTATTGCAACAGACATACATGGGGACAGGACCTCTGATTTCTGGGGTACAAAGAGATCCTAATCCAAACTACCAGCTTCCTTTTCTCAGAAAGTCTGATTATGTCTTTAGACTATAACCAGAATATCCTCTAGCTTCTGATGGACTTCCCCAAAAGCTAAAAAAAAAAAAAAAAATTTTTTTTAATGAAGTTTTAAAGTCAATGTGGATGCAATTTGCCCGCTAAGGCAATACAGGGAGGGCATGTGAAAGTTTTACAGGAAAGAGTCATCACTTTCCCTTTCTATAAACCATTTGTTCAATGTTCCATAGGGTTTTGTCATCTTCTTTCTTGTTTACTTCGAGTTTGTAAACTCTTTCTGTTAACATTATGGTACTCAAAAGTTGGGTGATTCCTAATAAAAATAAAAAATTCCTGGAAGTCAGATTTTCTTGGGCAAAGGGAAACAACTGTCATTTTCTGAATGATCCCATTTAATAACAAAAGCTTTAGCTTTACATGATAAGATATCTTGAAGTTGAAGTTCGTTGTTCTCTCTCCTAAGAACCATTTAAACAGACTTGAGAAAGGGAAGACAGAATCAAGCTTAAGGTAGAGAAGTTCCCCTTGCTACCCAGGAGAGTATGTTATGAAGCCTTTTCTAAACGAGTTAGATTCTAAATAAAAGTGGGCACTTACTTAAGCATACAGACACACAGAGGGACTTACAATTCCTGGAGTGTTGCTGAGCTCTTCCAAATAATCCAGGTTATCAGAAATCTTCTCTATTCCAGCATTAGGAACATGTTTCCAGGCCACGTTCTTGGCTCTTGTTCTGACGAGTCAGGTCCATACAGCAATGTATTTCCAAATCACTGTGTGAGGATGGGTTGATGGAGGAGGAAGATAGAGAGAAAAATAATTGGAGAAAGCACTCTGACAGGGAAGAAATTTACCTCCAGGCTTTTCATGTTATGGCCAAAGCAGCTGAAAATCATGTTTCAAACTTTCTTAACCACGTTTTATTTCTCTCTTTTGAAATAAAGTTTCCCCATTATTTACTTTGGATTATACAATGTGTTTGGTAGGTGCTTTTCATGGAAGGTGTAAAGAAATAGTGTACGTGTGTGTGTGTGTGTGTGCATACAGTGTGCATACACACTTACAGGCTAGCACTTACATAAGTCACTACTTCTGAGCATAAATTATAAACCATCATATATTCAGAGATTTCCAGTCCTAGGCCTCTGAGAAAGAAGATGGTGACCTATATAAAGCCCTTACTAGTGCCTGACCTCATTTAGCCTTACCCATGAGGGTATTACATAGCTTGCCTGCTCATGGATGTCAGCAAAGAAGAGGGATTGCTTGAGGGATGGGCTCCCTTTAATTCTGCCCGCTTCCATCTCCCTCCCCAAATACCCAGACACAATCACATCCATAACATACAAATGCAAGCTTGTTTGTGTCAGACTCCACTAGGGTTCTGAAACTTGTTCTCAAAGCCTCATCCATATTGATATTAGAAACTGTGTCTACTTTGTTCACCATTTTACCTCAGAAACCTCCCCCAACAACCTCTGCCCTTGAGGATTTATTGAATAAATAAATGAATAAGGGAATACATTCGTTGCTATGTTGGAATTCTAATCCTTTGTATTTTTTTCTCCTTTTCTATGTTGGGAGAAATAAATCCTACTCATGAAGGATTTATCAGTCTTTGGGGAGTTACTGGCATTTTTAAGCTTCATTGTTTTTATAAAAGTAATATGCATTTATTGTAAAAAAGAAAATTCAAACACAATAAAACATCCAGAGAAGACAGTTTAAAATAACTTGGAATTCATCAAACCAGGCCTATTGGTAAGCATTTTTCCAGACATCTCTCTATGTAAATATGTAAATATGTAATATGCTTTTTATACATGCCATAGGCATCTCTCTACATATATATAATATATTAGTGACCATTTTTCTAGATCTCTTTATAGAAAATATGTAAACGTAAAACATTAATCATATAAATATACATAAGTTTGTCTAGACATCTCTTTATGGAAATGTATAAAGGTGTAAATATAAAAATGCTATTTTATATCAATGAGATTCTTCCACTTTATATATTATGTATTTTTTCTCTCAACAGTATGTACTGGCTTTATTTCCACATCAATAAACTTGAATGTCATCTTTTAGAACACTTCTGTCTTAGTTCAGGCTTCTGTAACAAAGTACCATAACTGGGTGGCTTTACAGATGACAGAAATTTATTTTTTACCACTCTGGAGGCTAGAAGTCTGAATGAGGATGCCAGCATGGTCCTGTTTGGGGAGAGCCCTCTTCTGTGTTGCCAACCTCTCATTGTGTCCTCACAAGGCAAAAGCATCAAAAGAGCTCTCTGAGGTTTCTTTTACAGAGCATTAATCTTACTCACACCTTCCTCCTGCCCCAATCACCTCCCAAAGGCTCCCCCTCCTAATACCATCACATTGTGAGTCAGGGCTTCAACTTTCGAATTTGTGAATTTGAGGGACACACATTCAGTTCGTGGCCCTGTCCTAACAAACTTACTTGCAAAACAGCTGAGGGGCCCAGGGTTGGCTTTAATCGCTCTGAGACTAAGTATCCTGATAAGAAAATAGCAGTAGCAGCCTCTACCTCATGGGGTTTTTATGAAAATCAAATGAGTTAATTCATAAAGTTTCTAATATGATGCCTCACATACAGTCTTGACAATAACAACAGAAAGGTTGTTAGCCTGTAATTTTTAAAGGGATTAAAATGGCATCACAATGATTTTCCAGATGGGTTCTCTGGAACAGCAACTTTTTGATTTTTACAGATTTTTTGCAACAGCAACTTTTTTATTTTTACAGATTTGAACTCACAGCTATCAGTATCTGACAGAAGACTTCACATCTCATGCCTAAGACTGTAGCTAGAAAATAGAAAGCTTTGATAATGATATTAACTATGAAATATTATAGAATTTTGACATTAGGATATTTGGTTGAAAATGAGAAATATCCCATACCAACTAGAAGACAAGAACATGAGGAAATTCTTGGTTCATGTGACTGATAAGTTCTCCACTTTCTGCCTTTATTCTTTGCTATAAAATGGAAAAATGGAAAAATGGTTATTAATACTTCTAGGTATAGATGATCCTTACAACTAACCATCCTAGTAAAGAGGATTCAAGGTAATAATGGTTCCAGAACTACTCAAAAGGAGATATCTACTAAGCTTATTTAGTTCATGTATCAGTCTCCTAGAAGGGTGTATATGGGTGTCTCCTGGGCATAAGGACAGATTAATTTAAACCATGTGAATGGCCAATGAATGGAGGCAAGCTGATTCCCCAAAGAGATACAGGGCAGACAAAACCCTACTCACTTCTACCCAATAGGGGTAGGTCTACCCAATGCTAATATACTTTAAAATCTGGAAAAATGACCAAGGTATTATGAGACAACTTGATGTATATATGTATTAGTTTTAATAAAGTAAAAATGCAAGAGACTTAATAAAATAAGTAAACATTACATGACTCTTGCCGTGTGTCAGACACTGCTCTAAGACTTTACTTACAGTAACCCATTAGAGCTTACAACATCACGAAGTAAGTTTCCATTTCTGAGATGGGAAAATTGAGATACAAAGAGGTTAAGTAAAGTGACAAAGCTGGTCTTTGAATCTAGACAGTCTGACACTATATGCATGTCCTTTAACGTCATGCTATTTATTACTCTTTTTCTGAGGTTGATAGGAAATTCTTTGATGAAATAACTAAGGTGAAATGTAACCATGTCCTAATTAATAGCTGTGCTGGTTATTTTCAATTCACCCCTCTAGGTAGTGGTCTCCATATACTAACCCTCTCTGGGCTTCTCCCCCCTGACCTCTACCCTTGCTCCTTTGGGCCTAGAAGTAACAAAGTCTTGCTGGTACTAGCCTCAAGCTTTTCACTACCCCTTGCTGATATCCCCACTCTGTCCCACAGCTTTGCAGAGTCCCTTTATTAAACTCCTCAATACCATGCCTGATGATACCATCTCTTTCTATTTCCTGGCTGATATAACTGACAAAACTCTGTTAATACTTATTTGAATTTGAAAGAGAATATCCATTACAAAACTCACACAGCTTTTCTCTTTGAATGAAAGATAAAACATTTTTATGTAAGATAGGAAAAACCTAGTTTTAAAACTATAAAGCACAAGTTTGTTACAAGAATTATTTTACTATTTTTGGATGGGTTCTCCTTGGGGTTAATAAATATCTCTTTCAAAACATGGATCTCCCTTTGGTGGGGTTTCCACATGGACAAATTAATTTAAACCATATATCACACTGAAACTTCTGAGGCTAATATTTTATGGTCACATAAAGGAATGAAATGGGGCACCTGGGTGGCTCAGTCAGTTAAGTGTCCAACTTGGGCTCAGGTCATAATCTTGTGGTCAGTGGGTTTGAATCCCAAATCAGGCTCCGTGCTGACAGCTCAGAGCCTGGAGCCTGCTTCAGATTCTGTGTCTCCCTCTCTTTCTGCCCCTCCCCCACTCATCCTTGTCTGTTTCTCTCTCAAAAATAAACATTAAAAAAATTTTTAAAGGAATGAAATGGGCTCTTGCTTCTAAATTTTGTGTTTTGGTAAACAAACAAAAAAACCCCCAGACAATTCTAAGAATAATACTGGGTAGGGACCTAAAGCAGTTGGCCATGCACAATTTTCAGGTTCTGTGACAGAGAGAACCACCTGCCCACCAGAGATGTGTTCCCCTTCCACAGCATGTCTGGCAATTGGAGGAGGCAGTTGGCAATTGAAGGCATCTTCCTGGCCAGAGATCACATTATTTTAGCCTTCCGACATCTGGGTGAGTCCACTTAACTTAATTTTGGACATTGAAATACAGATAGAAGTAATGTTTGGCATTTAAAATCTCCCATATAATTCCTCTTTGTACTCACTGAATGTTGACACTCAGGAAACCCTTGAAAGCCACACGTGCTCACATCCTGGATGCCTCAGTGACTGTGCGGAGCAGAAGCTTTTCTCACCTTTAACTAGCATTTGTACTTCACATGAGTGAGAAATAAACTTCTAGCGAGTTAACTCACTGACATTTCTAAGTTAATGTGCTAAGTAAGTTTGTGGTACCCTTAACTCAAACCACTTCTTTTCAGAAGATCATGGTAGTTGTCTGAGAATGAACTATGGCTTCACAGTGTTGCAGCCAGGTTACAGGACAGCAAGTCTCAAATTCTGTCACATTTATTAATCAATATTCTTTAGTAAGTAGGAACAAAAAGAATTCATATAATCTGCTTTGTAAGCTCAATTGATCTCAGATCCCTATATGTATTCCAATCACCACTTTTCATGAAAGTCTTACTAAAGGCAGTCACAATAACATCCCACCAAAAGGAAAAAGAATCAGACGGCATCAGGGAACCAGAAATCCTCTACATCAGTGGCTGGACACAGGCCCACATGGGGCTCAAACCTCCTAATGTCTAGGTTATCAGGTTCAGATTTGCTAGGTTATTCTCTGTTCATGTGTATCAAAAATCTTAGCCAATCCCTGTTATCTCAAATAGACTTAACTTCAGCAATTGGAGCCCACTGATAACATTTATCTTACTAGTTATCAAGTCCTCCATTTCACCAAACAAAACCCATTTCTGACATTAGTATGCAAATTAGCAAAGCTTCAAACATCAATCAACTTGATTGATCAGCACCTCTAAAGTGTGGACTTTCCTGATGTCATGTTAGCTGATCAGTCTTGGACTGAGCCTTCAAGTTTTGAATGGGTTGTAGCTTAGCCCATGTATTCCACACATGATATCCACTGTATAAATCAAAGACCTTTTAAGTAAACTGTAGATACCCTAACAGTAATATAATGGGAAAAAAGAGGATAATATAGGCAGGGAGGGAAAGGATTAGGACCTGAGGTCCCTGGGTGGGAAAAGACACATCCTTTGAAACAATGCTGGGAATGTCTGACCACAGCAAATCCCCTCGGGCATAATGTCCTTCTGAAGAATGTAACAGATACCACCTACTCCCAACCCCCCTAGGTTCCCCTCAGGAATCTGACAATCAAAATTCCTAGCTAAACCATAAAACCTATGACCCACACGGAAGGGGATGGCCATGGACCACCCAATGGAAATGAGCCAGTCAGTAATGGCTAGAGTTATCCATCCAATAAGGGTAGAACTTGAGAAGGAACAAGAGGGAAGGGAAGGAGGTGGAAGGAGACCAGAACCTTATAAACTAGGACCCTTGCCTATTGTCTGTAAAGAGAGCTTTCCTACTATTCTTACCAATTTTATACTCTAATAAACTCTGTCCGCTGCTCATATCATGTCCACCACTTCATTCTTCGAAATGGCAAGACAATGAATCTAGGGTATTGGGTAAAAAATACTGCAACAGGAATATGACCAAGCCTGAAGGTAGAGTGCAGGTGTGGAGTCAGTGTCTGCCATAGATCCGCCTCTAGCCCACCGTACTCACCCCCAGCATAATGTTTATGAGGCTACAGCACCATTGTGTAATCACTACTTTCCAGCCAGACTGGAGAAAAAACACTGTGTCTGTGAGGTTAATGATCATTCTCCAGGACCGAGCGTAACACCTGGCACACAGGATTCCCTCAGTTAAGGCTGGTGGAAATGTTTAATGAAATTTCTGTGAAATAAAATAATACAGGACCATTTTCATGTTAAGAAAGGGAGAAGTTAGGAGAATGTGCACTCATTTTTCCCTAAAATGTGTCTTCCTCTAGTTTTTCTTCATAAAGACTATGTAATAGGAATACCAGTCCATTGCCTAAGCATGGTAATTGCTCAATAAATACTTAATGAGAGAATACAATGCACTTGCTCCTCTTTTCTGACAGCGCTCTCATGGAACCTTTTTTAAAAGGAAGCTGCCGTGTTACAGCACACCCCAGTGTGTGAAGACAATGATGAGGTGGTGTGGCATTGGCCTTGAAGCTCCAACTTCCTGTGGCCCGGGGTCTCCCCTTCTTCCCCTATCCTCTCAGCACTTCTGATGCTACCAGTGGGAACAAAGGTCGCTTCTTTTGCAGGTTGCTGAGCCAGGGGACCCTAGCCCCAAGCTCCTATATTTAGTTCATCTCCTCCTCCAATCCACACTCTGAATTGCATTAATGTTGGATGTGGTACTGCGCCAAGTGCACCGTTCTGCCGGCCTGCAGCCCCCCTCGGGGCTATGCGCGGGGACATGGACCTTCACTTCTAGGGCTGACTCCCGGGACCTATCTGAAGTTGCTACCACATCAAATTCATCCAAAGTAGGACCCGTGAAAGGAAAACCCGCTGAAGTGGGAGCTGCCCTCTTGACCTCTCAGCTCTGCTGGGACAGGAGAGCTGTTCTCTCTCACAGTGATATGCTGAGTTTCCTGGGTCCTGTGTTCCTTTCTGAACCTGCGGTGCCGTCCTCTGGGGAAACTCTGAAAAGTCAAAATGGGCCAAAGGTCACTGGATGTCCTTTCGATGGAATGCTCGGTCTGTGCATTCGCTTGTATGCCTGTCTGGCTGTTTGCAACTCTGTACATCGAAGAAAGTCAGGAATAACAGTTTTTGTCTAGAGACTCACAGATTAATTTGGGACAGTTTCATTTCCACCCTATAGGAACAATTATCCCAAACATTATATGTTATTGTCCTGTAGGATATGTTTACATCTATTAGCAAATTCATTTCGGCAGTCCCAATTGCCTAATTCATTCGTTGTCCTGTGAACCGGTTATAACATCTTACTGTTTATCTAACAAGTTAGTAGGTTAAATGAGCTAGTGAATTAAATGGAATCTTTAACATGTGTGTGTTTTATGTCTGCATGGGAATAATTTTGCCTGTGGAAAACTATTTTAGCATCATTGCTTACCTTTGCCATATAAGTCAGCAGCCTCAGTGTTAATTTCTCCTTTCTTCAACCCCCAAATTCAGCGAGTCACCAGAGCCAAACAAATCCGTCATTATAGGTATTCAGATACACTGCTGGCCTCTATTATCCATTTTCACTGCCAAATTGTTAATTCTAGCCCTCATCTTCTCTACTAAATGATGTCTATTCCCCCAACTCCAGTCTTTCTCTTAAAAACCTAAATTTCTCACAACCACTAGAGTGAACAATTTAATATACAAATTAAGTTCTACTATGTTTCCCCATTGCTCCAAAGCAAGTTACAGTTCCCAGCAAGGATCACAAAGCTTCCCCTGATTTTCTCTTTGCCTCCCTCTAGAGCTTTTTCTCTCCTGAGATCAGCCACACTGAGTTACTTTCATTCCTCCGGAAACTAACCCCTAAATTTCCCCCAGTACAACTTCTCCCATACTCTATTTCAAGAAACTGTTTTATTTGCTTAGGTCACCTATGAGACTTTAAATGTCAGAAATCAATAATTAGATATATATTTGTACTCGTTTTCTGTTGTGTAACAAATTGCCACAAACTTAGCAGCTTAAAATGACATTTTTTTAATCTCACAGTTTCTGTGGGTCAGGTGTCCCAGCTTGACTTAACTAGATCCTCTGCTGGTGGGCTCACAAGGCTACAATCAAGGTATGAGCCCACCTGACTGGGAAAGGACCCAGGTCCCCTCATTTCCTCATGGAGGTAGGAGGCATGGCAGCTTGCTTCCTCAAAGCTAGCAAAGGAGAGAGAGCCTATGCATGGAATTGTCTAGCTAGATGTAGTAACATATAACATAAATAATACAATCACCGTACTCTATTTGTTTAAATAATGTCTTTTAAAGGGGACTAATTTGGCGGCACCTGGGTGACTCGGTTAGTTAAGAGTCCGACCCTTGATTTTGGCTCAAGTCATGATCTCACAGTTTGTGAGGAAGAACCCCACATCAAGCTCTGCACTGACAACACAAAGCCTGCTTGGGGTTCTATCTCTCCTTCTCTCTTTACCCCTCCCTGACTCGTGCTCTCAATCTCTCTCTCTCTAAACAAATAAATAAACTAAAGGGGATTGATTTTTTTTCTAGGCCAATTTTTGGTTGAATATTGTCCAAGGTAATCTTGGAAGGGCAGGTAGTAGGAGAGATGGGTCAGAGAATGCCTTGGACATTTGTTTGCTTCCAGACACTTTCTTCAATACTCTCTCCCAAGGCTATTACTCAGCACATAACAGAAATTCTCACTGACTCAAAGTGAAGCCCCTTCTTTATAAGAAGTGTGTGTGTTTTGATGTAGGAGCTGGCCAGAATCGCAAGCTACACCACCCACGTTTTTCACTGCAATCTGTCGTACCAGTAGTTTATTGTTGAGAGGTTGGGGAAACCCGCGACTCATTCCTCATTCATCTGCCTCATCAGCCAGTCCATGGAAGTGCCAAGTGGAGTGCAAGGATATTCTCACAGTCGTTCCACACCCCAGCATCTACCTATTTCAAAGGAAGTATTCTTGAAATATTCCCAGAGGTTATGAATACTGCTCTTGATGTCTGCCAAGGTACGTTTTTTACTCTCAGCCTCCTCCCTCAATGCAGCTGTGTTGGGAAGCCCTTCTTTACAGCTTATAACTGAGTTCAGTTACTGAAGCAACATAGAGATGCCTTTACTCTACTTTCTTTAACTGGAAATCATCCAAATAGTTTCCTGAACACACTCTGCTACACTGACTAACATGAGTGGGCTTGTCTGAGTCTCACACAGCCTTAAAGATCTAGTCACTACCCATCAGCTACATCTCTCTTCACTGCCCCAAACAGATCCTTACTCCAATACAGAATTTGTTTTAATTTATATATTTATATTTCACTTCAAGTTTTAATAGATATTTGAGTGTACAGGACTACTTGCCAATGCCTGAATGTATACTATTCCCACTTCATTGCTTATGTAATGCTTCTGCTTCGAAAGTCTTTCTCTTTTCCCTCCAAACTGACCGCTTCAAGACTCAGCTCAGGTGTTACCATCTCTGGGAATTCCTTTCTGCATTCCCTCAACTCAGGCTAATAAATATTTAAAATCATATTCTCTTAAGTTAATTACTAGTTTATGTATTTGTCTTCCCTAACAGTCGATAAGCTTCTTGAGGGAGGGACTTTGTCTAATATTCTTTGTATTGGCAGAGCCTAGAATAGTGCCTGCTCATAAAGGTTTTTTTTTAGTTAAAACTTGTTGAATTATTCTCTTCTTTGAAAACACTTACAAAAGTAATGTTTCACGGCACAAAGATTCTACTAGAAACCTCACTACAGATTGACATCAGATTATTCAAAATAACAATTTATCAAAAAGTGTTGTCACTCGTACATAGTGTATTCAGGATGATATTGTGGGACTTTCCTAAATAATCTGATGAAATAAAGACTCATCTGAGCCAGTCCTGGTTAACCCTATCAGTAAGGGAATTAAGTTAATTTGGAATTATTTTCCACATTGCATCCAGATTGAATCCAATGTAAAAGTTGTCACGTGATAGCTTTCTGTGCATAGAATCACTTTCTACCTTCTTCCAGGAATAGCTACCCTTTTCTCTGGTAATAAGTTTTCCTCTGTCATGTCTGATGGAGACAGCCAACGTTATTATGACATGGGTCCATGTCACCACACAGAGCAATCCTAAGGCCCAATCATATGGCAGCTGGATCAGTCACTAGCCTTACCCAGGATTGGTCGGCAGGAACTGGCTGAAATGAGGCTGTCCTTCTGGCTCATGATCCTGGCCATGTGGAGAAGTCCAAGAAGATGAAGCCTGCAAACAGAAAGAAAAGGAGAGCAATAATGAGAGTAACATTTCGGTTGTCACTTAGCATTGCTGAGGTCCAGGCCATTGTCCTGGTTCCGGTGAGCTCTCTTTCCTTTCTGTGAGCCGGCTTCTTAAAGGAAACAAGAATCCATGTTTTGCTCAGGCTAGTACATGCTGGATTGCTATCATTAGCAATTAAATATTTCCCTGAGGGGCTTTACTAAGGAAGCAGCAATGGAATCATTTTCTCTCTTTTGCAGCCTGTTGGAGCTCCGCCCCTCTCCATTTCAGCCCTACAGAATCGTCTCTAACATACAGAAGTCTTCTCACCACAGCAATACATTTTGAAGAATATAGACCAAGGTATGTATGGTGACTTCAAAAGGAATAGATGTGGGCACCTGGGTGGCTCAGTTGGTCAAGTGTTCGACTCCTGCTCAGGTCATGATCTCACGGTTCCGGAGTTCGGGCCCCGCATCAGGCTCTCTGCTGTCAGCCAGAGCCTGCTTCTGATTCTCTGTCTCCCTCTGTCTCTGCCCCTCCCCTCCTCAAAAATAAATAAACAAAAAAGTTAATAGATGTACTCCAAATTAATGAAAGATCTTATTATATATTAGCAAATAAGGTTGAGAATAAAGATTTACGGTACAAATAACATCGTAGTCATACAAAATTGTTATTATCATTAACAAATGGTTCCTTTGAACAATGGGCTTCTGTAGATACATTTAAAGTGTAATTTGGTTAATTCAAACTTTTCAGAAATATTTGAATATATTAAATAGGCATGGAGGAACACCCATGAATTGCTAAATAAGAACATTTGCCTTTCCTTATAACATTCACAAGTAAAACAACATCTTAGGGATATCTAACCATGATCATACAGCCAGAAATAAAACAAAAACAGAGATATCACTCTGACATACTTATTTAAGTCATAATATCATTTTATGGTCAAACAAATATTTCAGACAAAAATTGCATATTTCCAAATGCTCAGTCTAGATAAAAAAATATTTTAGAATTTACAAAATTATATTTTAAATAGGTGGGGGAATTGAACACCTTGCTTCAAAACGTGCTATTACTTATAACACCTATTTATATAGTTTTTTTCCATTATTAGGGACAAAGTTTAAAAAGGCACAAATTATAGTGCATTTAAAATGTGTTTAATAGCATATGAATACATTAAGTAGAAAAAGAAGTATGTTCTTCCATTAAATAAAAACGAAATTTAAAGAAAAAGTGGAAACAACTATGTTGGAAAGAAAGGTTAAAATATATTTCTGAGAATATTAAAAATATTTCTTATCACTAATTAGATACATAGCCCTGAAAATTAATGATCAATTAGTAACATTTTAGAACCCAATAGAGGCAAATGCACAAGTTAAAAGGTAACATTAACACAAACTGCTTCCCTTTGATAACAGATTAAAGCCAATTTCATTTTAACAACATTACCAAAATTAAAAGAAAAAACCCCTGCCTTATCTCAATTTATTTTTTTATAATATGAAAAGGCACTTTTAGTATCAAGAACCTACTTAGGGTTGATTTAAATGCTAGACAAGTGGACTAGAATTTGACCAATATGCTCAAGCCATTATAATATGCAAATCATCTGAACAAACTCTGTGATAGGAACCATCTTTTGTCACAGAAAGCAGACATCTTGTAGTCCAAATATGGTTAACTGCTTTTGACAAAGACGTAAGTGTAAAAACAACAAAAGAAGCAAGCAGTATATAAAGAGTTAAATGTAGATTTAAAACCATTCATTCAAATCAAGAACAGTGTTGTGTACAAGTATGCCGGATTATAATTTATATTTAGGTACATTTTTTATTTACGCATTCATGATAGCCTAATGAGTGGAGCAAAGTGAAAACAGCCTCTACAACAATTACGCAGGGTCAAATATTGAAAGGACTCACAAGACTCCACAGACTATTCATGTGAAGTTTCCAGAAAACTAAAGGGTATGGTACATGAGGGAAACAACGCCCAAGGAGTCAGAGAGGCTCAGACTTGCAGACCAGCACACAGGGGCCCGTTGTCAGTAAATACCAAACATGTCTTGATTTCAGGGGGACTTAAGTGCAAGTTTACACTGGGGTCTTTTATATCTTACTGGTCACCCGGCCACCCTAGGCTGTTCAATGATTACACTAGGTGTAAACCATCAATTCATACATCCGTCAGCAGCAGAGAAGCCAGCCATGCTGCCTCCAGGGCTTTTTTGAACATTAAACAGCACATTATAAATCATTAACTATATATTTTATTCTTATCTTGCCCAGGGATCCATGCCAGTCTTCCAGACATTCCTGCAGTTAAGCACAGCATTGTCTCAGTCCAGCTGCAAATTCAGCCAATCTGACACAATACACATAGAATAGTATCATGGTAGGCAGGATTACTGTCTTTTGAGTTAATTAATATGCATATCTTCATTTGTACCTCTTAGGATAGAAGTTTGAGCAAATGGTGAGCTTTCCAAATTTTACAGCTGGCTTTTAATTTTTTTTTAACGTGTATTAATTTTGAGAGAGAGAGAGAGAGCGTGCACACATGAGTGGGAGAGGGGTAGAGAGAGGGAGAGAGAGAATCCCAAGCAGGCTCTGTCATTGTCAGCAGGGAGTCCCACGCTGGGCTCAATCTCATGAACCATGAGATCATGACCTGAGTTGAAATTAAGAGTCGGTCGCTCCACCACCTGAGCCACCCAGGCACCCCAACAGTTGCCCCTTTAAAGAACATATTAAGGATTCATATATAAACATATAAGGCAGCATCAATCAATCAATCTTATTTGGAAAAAAAAACAAGTGTCAGCAACTGGCACATTTTATAGGAAGTTCACAAGTTACACAAACAAAAAGAAGCATGTGGGAATAGCTGTATGCTTAGCTTACTTAATATATAAAATAAAATAAAATAAAATAATAAAGTATAAAATAGAATAGAATACACAATTTGTTCTGAAGTTAAATATATGAAATCTAAAATAAATATTTGCCTAAAAACATGTTACACAAACATGTATTTTTTTAGAATAGTTTTCAGTATCACCAACTCAGGGCTTATTTCCTAAACTGACAATTTACTCCAAATTTGATTTTCACATCTCTTCATCATTTCTTTTATGTTTACTTATTTTGAAAGAGAGAGAGAGAAATAGAGAGAGAGCAAGAGAGTATGAGCAGGAGAGGGGCAGAGAGAGAACGAGAGAGAGAATCCCAAGCAGGCTCTGCACTGTCAGTGCAAATCTGACACGGCGCTCCATCCCATGTACCATGAGATCATGACCTGAGGAGAAACCAAGAGTAGGGCACCAAACAGACTGAGCCATCCAGATGCCCCTCTTCATCGTTTATTTCTAAGACATAATATAGAAGAGGTACCTCAACAAATAAAATTAAAAAACCCCATAAACCTCTCTTTAAAATTTTTGGTTATGAATAACCTGATTTGTTTTTCATATTTTCTTGCTTTTTAAAATTAATGTTCGTGCCCTAGCCTTACCAAATTAAAAAAAAAAAACGGAAGGAAGGAAGAAAGAAAGGAAAAGAAAGAAAGAAAGAAAATCAGGGAGATGATTGGGCAATAAGCATTGTACTGCACAGACAGAGGGTAATTACTTGCTAATGAATTTTTCTACCATATGCTATTACTGTAGATAAATCGAAATGAGTCATTTGTGATTGACAGGTTTGTGTTTTTCAATGTTAACAGACATGACCCAAATATAGGTCTTCCTACCTTTGCCCTGGAATTAGATGCAGTGCTCCCAGTCATCCATCACATTTATAGACTGAAGCAAATGATTCTGTGTGTTCAATACTCCCAATTCACCCATCACATTTTTTAGACCAGTGAGGTCATGTTTCACAAAGAGAACTTGGACAAGTAATCACAGAAAGGCACTCCAAAGCTAGGTGTATGAATAAGAGACAAGGGACAGTCTCACTCAGTGATTACAAGTCTGGGTAAGCATTTTAAAAAAACAGAAACACTGGAGATCTTTAAAAAAAACAACAACAACAACAACAATGATGGTCAGGCCACTGCTTCTAGCTGCACAGGCTGTGCACTGAACAACTTCAAGGGGCACCATGCATATAATTATGATGTGAATGGAATCCCATGGAGTTGTGAGATACAGCAGACCCACTGGGCTCCACTACTAAGCTTCTGGAAATGGTCATGGGGGCTTTTGTGCTTTAAAGGATGATTTTAATATACAGCCAGAGTTGAGAACTACTGGTCTAAACAATTTTTTTCCCTAAGCTAATTATATGCCTTTGAGACTCATGTTGAGATTGTTATTGTTTTCAATATATGCCTGCTGAGCAGCTTCTTTCTTCTCCATTAATAATCTTAGGAATTGCTTTTTTTTTTAGTTTTTAGTTTTTTAGTTTTTTAGTTTTTTTTTTAGTATGTCTAACAATAATCTTTCCCCATAACACAAGAACATTTGCTTTTGTTTCTACATTCGCTTACCTTATTCCATCAGCCCCAAAGTGTGAAGAAGCTAGTTGAGTCATATGTTCCTTTTTGTAATGATTTAATTTTAATTAATAACAATATTAGTAATAATCATTATGTGATTTTTTTTACATTGACATGGATGCTATTTTTCTAGATACTCTGCACATTGCAACAATTCTATTTAGGAAATAAACACTTGTAAAGAGAAAACAATCTTTTAAGTATTACCTGATCCTTGTGTTTTTAAAACCATGGCAGCCTGCTAAAGAAGAAGAAAAAGGAGGGGTGCCTGCAGCTCAGTTGGTTAAGCATCCGACTTCAGCTCAGGTCATGATCTCACAGTTTGTGGGTTCGAGCCCCGTGTCGGGCTCTGCACTGACAGCTCAGAACCTGGAGCCTGCTTCAGATTCCATGTCTCTCTCTCTCTCTCTCTCTCTCTGCACCTCCCCCACTCTCCCTTTCTCTCTCTCAAAAGTAAATAAATATTAAAAAAAATTTTTAAAGAAGAAAAAGAAGAAGAAAAATGAGGAGGAGGAGGAGAAAAACTGTATGAGTAGCCAAATCATTTGTTAGCAGAATAATCTGCGTATTTGTCTGCTCCACCCTCACAACCCTTCTTTGGAGACATGAACTGTTCCCATACCATATGTGGCTGCAGGGGCTGCTCAGAGCAGGACCATTCTGTTGCCGCTCCTCCAGAATTTTTGGCTCAAGAGGTCTGGGGTGGTGTCTGAGAACTGGCTTGTGTCACAAGTTCTTAGACAATGTTGATGCACCTTGTCCAGGGACCACACTTTGAGAACCACTAATCTATTCAACAGAAATGTTTCTCAGTGATGGAAATAGCATATTAATTGATAGAATTCCTTGTAATTTCCTCAAAAATTTCTTGAAGCAAATAAAGAATAAAATGCACAATGTCTTATGATTTGAAGTAGCATATCTTTCAGAAGTATGGTCAACATTACAGTCTGTGGATTCACTGACACCGATGGCTGGTTGGGAGGACATGGGGACAGATGCCCTGTAAGAGTAACTCAATGTGTCGCAGGAAATTCTGACCTTCAAGGACAAGGTACCTGTCAGCCACATTATTGACTGGTGTACTTGAGCCCTTGCTCCAGCCGGTCTGTTTCTGCCTCAAGAATGACCAAAACAAAACAAAACAACCTGCATGTCTACTCTACCACTGTGTAACTTAAAACAGCTAAGCTCTAAGTCAGGCTATTGATTTTATTGATCTAATGCAGGGAGGAAACTCCATTCTAAAACTTTCATTGATACAAACTGCCTCCAATGCGCCAAACTGTTAAACCCAATATGCATGTCACAGAAAAGAAAGCAATATATGGAACTTAGTTTGGCATCCAGAAATCCATTTTTCTTTGATTACTCTTTTATTTTACATTCCCTTGCCATTTATACCTTTCAGTCTATATCCTGTATCATATGCATATATGTTGCTTTACAATTTAACCCGTTTGTGTAAATCTCAACAAACTGATCAAAAGCTATCCCAAAGCAGTGATCTCCTCTATCTTGTATCTCCACACAGCATTACTTTATTACTAAAAGAAATATTGATGGGGTGCCTGGGTGGCTCAGTTGGTTGAGCGTTCTATTCTTGATTTCAGCTCAGGTCATGGGATCGAGCCCCGCATCAGCTCTCTCTCTCTCTCAAATAATATAGATAGATATAGATATAGATACATATATAGATATAGATAGATATAGATAAACAAATGGAGGCATGCCTGGGTGGCTCAGTCAGTTAAGCGTCCGACTTCGGCTCAGATCATGATCTCACTGATCTCGAGCCCTGCATCGGGCTGTGTGCTGACTGCCAGCTCAGAGCCTGGAGGCTGTTCCAGATTCTGTGACTCCCTCTCTCTCTCTGACCCTCCCCTGCTCATGCTGTCTCTCTCTCTCTCTCTCAGAAATAAATAATATCTTTAAAAAATTTTTTTAAAGATAAATAAATGGAATATTGAGGGGAAATATTGAGGAAAAAAATGCCAAAACAGAGCCAGTTACCAAGGAGAATATTGAAGAATGCTTTACTTAGGATGAACCACTTGCTACATTTATCTTCTTTATCAAGAATTAATAATGCAGACTATAGAAATAATCCATTTGACTTTAAAATAAACTTTTAATGTTTTAGTTATTTCTGAGAGAGAGAGAGTGTGTGAGACAGAGAGTGTGTGTGTGAGAGAGAGAGTGAGCAGGGGAGGGTCAGAGGGAGAGGGAGACACAGAATCTGAAGCAGGCTCCAATCTCTGAGCTGACTGTCAGTACAGAGCCCAACATGTGGCTCGAACCCACCAACCCACCAACCCACCAACTGTGAGATCATGAACTAAGCCGAAGTCGGATGCTTAACCGACTGAGCCCTCCAGGTGCACCAGACTTTTTAAAAATCTATAAATAAAAGTGTAGGTAATTATTATTTGATGCAAAGTTACTGTTGATTGGACAGAGAATACAGTTATTAAGAAAAAGAAATAAACAGCAAAATGTTTACTAAAAGAAAAAAGGCTGCAGCAGAATGAAAAGAGTAGGAACCTGGGTCTGCACTACACTTCCAAGAAACGCTCTGACTCATCTCCTCCGGTCACCCAAACACACCTTGCTTCGGGCCACCCCTCTGCCTAGGCCATCCTCCCCCAGCCTACTTCTCTTTGCTTGGATCACCTTCTGCTGCACACATCCTTCCTGTCCTCCTGCTGTTCAAGTCCCTACCCTGCTGAGTAACTTCTCACCAGCCCCCTCCAACGTAAACTTAAAGGAAATTTCTTTCAAAATGCTGACTAAGCGCCCAGAAGGGGAAGCCCTTACGCCCTATCCCTTGTCCATTGCAGACCCCAACAGAAGGAGATATGCCCTGTATTCCCAAGAGAAGAAGCCTACTTTACTACTCCAGCAAGGTGGGAGGCAATTTTTCTGCTTGCCCAGAGACAAGCTCAACCAATAAGAAAATACCACAACTCGGCCAATGAGAAACTGTCACCACCCTTGACTCTCCCATTCCTCTATTTCCGTTTTCCTCTTAATCTTCTCCATTTGACAGAGTTGTGCATGGAAATAAATAGGTTTTGAATTAATAATTTAAAAAAAAAAAAGGCCTTCTCTCCACACTGCCCCCCCTCCCTCCCCCCCCCCCCCCCCCGCCAGAGCTAGATGGCTAGGTTGGGTTTGGGGTGAGGGTCTCTCTGCCTGCTCCACTAGCAGGAAGGGGAGGAGGCAGAAGACCCGTGGTTGGACCCTGACGTCGACCCGCACGTCTGGGCTGCCGGCTGTTGCCACGGGTGTGAGCAGAAAGCCTGGGGCTCAGGGACTTGAGGGAGGCTGGCGCCTGGGTGGTCAGGCCGGTATTGCACCCCGGAGGACAACCTGGGGGGCCGCGCCCCCGCCTGCTCTGCAGCACCCACTTCCAGAGTCCAGGAAGGAACCCTAGTTTGTGCATCGTTTTCCATCCCCGTTCAAACAGGGGTGAAAGGAAAAGGCGCCAACTCGTTCCTCTCCCTTTTTGGGACTTTAGCGAAAGGCAGTTATACCTAAGCCCCCAGACCCCCCGCCGCACGTTCCAGAGACGCGGGAGTCAGCCACCTTCGGACGTGCGGTCAGCGGGGAGACTCCAGGATCCGGCGCCCGCAGGCCCGGAGCGCGCACACCCAGGCTGGTTGCAGCGCTGGAGGCGGACAGAGCTGTGCCCACGACGTCCCTTCCGTCGTGCTGCGGCCGCACTGCTGTCGCATGCCCCAGCCGAATCACACGCATGCTTCCAGATCTCGGTGCCAAACGACCTGACCCAGCACCAAGAGGATCGGACAAAACCGAGCGGCAGGTCGGACCTGGGGCCTGAGGCCGGCTCTGTGTCCCAGCACCGAGGACGCTAGTGCAAGACCGTTCCCAGCGCGGAAAGGTGGCATTTGTTCCCCAGTGGCGGGTCGCTTGCATAACCCCGGCAGTGGCGGACGCCTCCACCAGGGGGCGATAGAGAGTAGCCCTCCCTCCCAATCCCTCGTCTAAAGGGAATCTGTCAAAATCAACCATCCAAACCCAGAGCTCCCAGCCTCAAGCCTGAAACGCACTTCCAAATTTGGGAAGGCCAGTTTCAAATTGGGCCGCTGTGTGGTAGTGTTGTAATCCACTCAGAGCTAGTCGCTTCTGTTCCACTTGCTACCCCATAGAAGACCCTCTTCTACGTCTCTCCATATCCCCGAATTAAGAGTTTTATAAGTTTTTATTTTTTCATTTTTGTTTTGCTTTTGCACTAATAGTAACTGACACACAGGCTGAGACAAGCTCTACTGGCTCTAATCCAATTTTATAGGCTTGAATCCAGCCTTGATTGGTCATGAAGCACGGGGTGGGGGGGAGTTATTTCTATCTCCCTACCTCATTCCACATGTCTATGCAAATGAGTAATAATAATACCTGCTTCATAAGGTTCTTAGGAAGATTTAGTGATGCAGAACAAATTACTAGGCACATAGCCTGCACTCAGAGCTCTCCTTCTCTTACAAAAGTAATATAATGTATTACCAAACTATAATTTATTACATTATACATTAATATAATATTATTATATTATAATAAATATAAATTAATATATAATAAATATTATTATATTTGTAATGTATTACAAAACTATAATGTATTACCTTTGAAAGAGCTTTAAAAATATGATTCTCTATTGCTGCCACACTGTTAAAGATGGGTGGGAAATTTGCCAGTGAATAGACTTGACTTTGAGGCTGGGCAACCTGGTTATAACTGTGCTTTCACCTCTCTTGGGCTGTGGGGCGTTGGGCAAGTCACTTCCCCTTTCTGTACTTCAGTTACTTATTCTGCAAAATAAGATAATAACTGTTCTTACTGAGGACCAAAGAAGTTAACATCTGTAATTCATTTAGAATATTTACTACCAAATGTATAATAAGCATTTATAAAATGTAGAATTCATCTTTTAACCAGGTAACTTTTGTAACTCAAATTCTGTGACCATCTATCAGAAACTCAGCCTTCTTACAAACACTTCTAACTACATTTGCAGTTTACTCTAAACATTTTCATACTATTTTCTTTCAACAAGCAGTTACAAAGACTTAAACATGATAGTTACTCATGTTTTTAATAACTAGAATCAAAATTTCGGGAAAAAATACTTAACACCAAATTATACCGGTTGAAATCTAAGATGTTATTGACAATGTAAATTTTTTTTTCATATATTACTTATAAAATTTATATTTTATGACGTTAGGGAACCTACTCAAATTCAGTGAATGTCTCCTTGAGCCTCCTATGCCATTTTTTAAGTCCATTGAGGTTTTGCATTTATTATGAAATATTTGGGGTATATAGAAGAATATGAAAAATAAAACAAAGGCTGTGTTTTCAAACACATACTTTAAAAAATTAAATATTGGGGCGCCTGGGTGGCTCAGTCAGTTAAACGTCCGACTTCGGCTCAGGTCATGATCTCGCGGTTTGTGGGTTCGAGCCCCGCATCGGGTTTTGTGCTGGCAGCTCAGAGCCTGGAGCCCGTTTCGAATTCTGTGTCTCCCTCTCTCTCTGGCCCTGCCCCCCATCATGCTCTGTCTCTCTCTGTCTCAAAAATAAAAATAAAACTATGAAAAAAAAATTAAGTACTGCCATGAAGCCTCACTATAGCCTCGATGAGTAAGTTTTACAACTCACTCCCATCAGCAGCAGGAAAACATTGCTTTGAATTTCTTGTTCATCATGATCAAAGTATAAACAATAACTTATTGTTATTAATAACACATTATTGTCTCTGCTTTTGCTATGCATATATTTTGCTAAACATCTATTTTGTATTTTTGATATATTTTAAAATTTCATAAAATGGAGTAATTCCTTTTCACTCTTCTATGATTTGCTTTTCTTTCTTCAAAATTTTATTTTTGAGGCTCATCCATGCTGATGAGTGTATCTGTTGTTCATTCACTTTAACCACTGTTTAGGATTCTACTTAAGGAATATATAGCACTTACTTATATATTCTCCTACTGGTAGGTATTTCTATTGTACTTTACTTTTCAAAAAAAAGGGCTATGAACATCTTTGTGCTTGTTTCCTCAGGCATATTTGAAAAAGTGTCTCAAAGTATCTCTCTGCATATTTTTGAATTTAAAACTTATGTTACCCAAATGCAGATTTTTCATTTATTTATTCAAAAATATTTGATGATCACCTACTATATGCCAGGCACAATGATGACAGATGGGGCACAGCACAACAAACAGAATGTTTACACCATAGTGGGATATTACAAGAGGTGCATGCGTCGGGGAAAGCTTTGCAGTACATGATCTAAGGTCTTATTTAATTTCAAAACTTTATAATTCACTAAAGTCAGACATGATTCTGTTAAACAAAATGCTCTTAAAATCAAAAAATTTTCCCCTTCCTAGAGGAGCATTTAATTACAGAAAATGGGACCACAAAATGAGGCAATGAGATAGAACTTAATGAGATAAAGCAATACGGGATATTAAGCTCTCGCACTCCATTAGGAAAAGAATATGCAATTCAGACAGAAAACATATGCAATAGGGAGTAAGCAAATAATTGGTCCAAGAAAAATAACCCCTACTGAAACATAAGTAATAATAATTTGAACAAAAGGAAGCGGTGTGGGTTGTAGCAAAAGCTTTTGAAAGAAAAAAAGAAGGAAACAAGCTGATTTTAAGGGGAATGAAGGGTTGGACAGCTGAAAAATAGACACCTGATAAATTATGTCATAAATCAGATAACATTAAAAAATATTTCTCCATAAATCAAATAAATCACTAAAAAGTAGCACTTCTTTAAAATGAGAAATTGAAAAAAATGCCACCGGAGTTCAAAGGTAAATGTAAGGGATAGTTATATCCGCAACCTTCTCTACTCACTGTGGGGAGGAAGGGAGGGAAATAGAGGTACCCACCCCCAACTTTGTGAGGCTCTAAAACTTAACCAGGGAAAGGCAGAAGAGCGAGGTTTTTTCTCCCATCTCTTTGTGCTATTCCTCACAATTTTCTTCCTTTTGGTACATAACACTCCTTCGTTTCCTGAACATAGGTTTATTAAATCTCTCCTGTGTATCAAGCAACGTGCTATGCATTCAGAAGTAAACAAGATTGGGAATATACCTGCCCTATAAACTTACATTTAATGAAGTAAAGAAGTAAGTAAATGAATAAATAAGTCAATTTTAGAATTTGATACAAATTATAGAGTGTGATGTGATAGGGATTGAAGGAGGTAGAGAGAGGGCGACTAGACAAAGCCTCTTAGATTAATTTGAACTGAGACAGTGGCTCTGAGAATAGACCAACTGTGCAGAGGACTAAGGAAAATATTCCAAGTTAAATAGGTGGATATGAGCACATGCTTGGAGGACAGAAGGGCCTTGACATATTTGAAGAGCAGAAAGACATCATGGTGGCAGTTTTTGTGTTTCTGAGATGGATGATTCTGTAGGGTGTTTGTGTGCTGATGGGAATTAATCACCACAGAGGTGGAGTAGAGCTAGTGCAGACAACAGAAAGAAGCCCCTGAGAAGGAAAGAAAAGATATAAGTAGAGGAATTTGATTTTTTTTCTTAAATAGTTTATTGTCAAGTTGGTTTCCATATAACACCCAGTGTTCATCCCAACAAGTGCCTTCCTCCATGCTCATCACCCCTCTTCCCCTCTCCCCCTCCCCCATCAGTTCTCAGTTTGTTCTCAGCATTCAAGAGTCTCTCATGGTTTGCCTCCCTCCCTCTCTGCAACTATTTTTCCCCTTCTTCTCCCCCACGGTCCTCTGTTAAGTTCCTCCTAATCCACCTATACGTGCAAACATATGGTATCTGCCCTTCTCTGCCTGACTTATTTCACTCAGCATAACACCCTCGAGTTCCATCCATGTTGCTACACATGGCCAGATTTCATTCTTTCTCATTGCCATGGAGTATTCCACTGTATAGATAAACCACATCTTCTTGATCCATTCGTCCATTGATGGACACTTAGGCTCTTTCCATGTTTTGGCCATTGTTGAGAGTGCTGCTATGAACATTGGGGTACATGTGCCCCTATGCATCAGAATTTGATTTTAAAAGAAATGGGGCTCTAGTTTGAGCCCCACCTCAGACTCTGTGCTGACTGCTCAGAGCCTGGAGCCTGATTCAGATTCTGTGTCTTCCTCTCTCTCTGCCCCTTCCCTGCTCAGCTCTGTCTCTCTCTCTCTCTCTCTCTGAAAAATAAATAAACATTAACATTTTTTAAAAATAAAATAGGGCTCTTATTTCAATATGACAATGACAAGGCTAAGAAGATCTGTAAAACTTCATATAACTTTATGGAATTGGTGGTGGGAATATGAAGGAGCTCCCTCCTGATAGCTTCTGTCTTGTCTGAGTTTTTAGAAGACAAAACAGAGGCAGATCTAATGATTTAGATGCCTCTTCTATTTCTCCTGATCAGCAGGGTGTTTGAGACAGTGCTTACCTCAGTGTTTGGTCACTAGCTTTGTGGGGTCAAAAGGCGAGAATTGCACACCCCTTTTGCTGGTACAGATTATGGCAGTAAAATTCTGGGGATCTCCTTATAGTGGCAGCTTTCTATCATAGTGTCCTGGAGCCAATAGCTTGCTAACCAGAGAAGGGCAACAGATCCTCTGGAGGCCCATCCCCACTTTGGGGGTAGGGGGAGAGGTCAAGGTTACAGTTTACTAAATTGAGGGTTTCTCCCAGATCTTCCAATGATTCTTCATGTCATTTCTTACCCTGGAATAAACTCTTCCTGCTTAAGTTATCTACATGGCACGAGATTCTCTTCTGTGGCCAATATATTCAGAGTTTAAATCAATCATTCAAAAGTATAATAAAGTCAGTTCAAATATGACAGGGTAGGGATGGAGAGGAAGAAAATTTTCAGTACAAGAATGTAAAGGATGGAGGGCCTGGGTGGCTCAGTCAGTTAAGCACCCAATTTCTGCTCAGGTCATGATCTCACAGTTTGTGGGTTTGGACCCCTTGTCAGGCTCTGTGCTGACAGCTCAGAGCCCAGGGCCTGCTTCAGATTATATGTCTCCCCCCACCCCTCTCTGCCCCATCCCTCCCACCCATGCTCTGTCTCTCTTTCTCTCAAAAAAATAAACATAAAACAATTTTTTAAAGGTAAAGGATGTGGTGGTTTGCAGATGGAAGCATCAAGAAAGGTTTACAGCTGGTTCCATGACAGAATTTCAAGAGAGTTATCTTGTTTAAAGGATGAAGTAGGAAAGGCAATGGAGAACAAGTAGAACATTGATTCTTCCTCCTGGCCCCAAGTTGCAGAAGTTTGTGAGCGAAAACTATCTCCATTTGAAAGATATCAGAAGAAACCTTCATAAAGCAAAGGGTCAAAGGGACTTCAGAAAGGGAACAAAAATATAGGAGAGTTTGCTGATCACAAACCCTATAGTTTCAAAGGACATAGTGAATGGGTTTTAGGGGGAAAAAGAAGGGTAAGAGATTTAATCAGAATAGAGGAAACACAGAAATTTATGAAAGTGAGAGTCCAGGGTAGAGTGGATGGTCTAGAAGCTTTGGACTTCTCTAGCTGACCAGACCAGACCAAAGGTGACGCATGAACAAATTGGTCTTGATTAGTCTCTCAGATGAAGAAGGATGATCAAGTTCTCGGTCCTGCACTTTGCAAGGCTGTGGCAGAAAGCCTGAGGCAGCCACGTTTGGTTTGCCAATTGAAACCTCCTAAATGAATACATATATTTTCACAGCAACTCCTTCCCTGCTCATTGAAGGACAACTTCACTTTCTTTAGTCCTGCTTACAGAATCAGCACAACAAATAAACAATAAACAAAAGACATTGCTTGAGTGAGAACATCTTACACATCAAGGGATTTGACACTAATTCCCACTGGACTTCTAGAGAACAGAGACCTGTTGTGTTTGTGTACATGTTCCTTTCCCACCCTTAGCATCTACTGCCACATCTGGAATAGAATCAATGCTCATTAGTTCTTTGTTAAATGAAGGAACATATTAACAGACATCGTGTCTTAGGAAAAAATTCAGATAGATTGGCATTAGAGAAATCTATACTTTAAGCAGACTCTTCCTCAGTTCCCAAGTCACTTTCTGCTCAAAAGTCAGAGAATTAGGTGATCAAATAGACACTGACCGGTGACTGGAGACCAGGAAGAAAGGGATCTACAGAGCCCTAAACTAGTGATCTATAATGCTGCGTCTAAATACCTAACTAACGTCTCACCAAACTTTATATTCCAAAGGGAATTCACATGAGTGAATTGAGTGGGGCTTATAAAAAAGGGTTCCATCTGGGGCGCCTGGGTGGCTCAGTGGGTTAAGCATCTGACTTTAGCTCAGGTCATGATCTCATGGTTAATGGGATCAAGATCCATGTGGGGCTCTGTGCTGATAGCTCGGAGCCTGGACCCTACTTCATATTCTGTGTCTCCCTCCCTCTCTGTCCCCCTCCGCCCAGCTTGTGCTCTGTCTTTCTCTCCCTCTCTCAAAAATAAACATTTAAAAATTTAAAAAGAAAGGATTCCATCAAAAAGACAATTTCTTCAACAAATGATGTTAGGAAAACTGGAGAGCTACATGCAAAAGAATGAAACTGGACCACTTTCTTATACCATACACAAAAATATACTCAAATAGATTAAGACCTAGATGTGAGACCTGAACCCATAAAAATCCTAGAAGACAGCACAGGCAGTAATATCTCTGACATCAGCTGTAGCAACATTTTTCTACATCTGTCTCCTGAGGCAAGGGAAATAAAAGCAAAAATGAACTATTAGAACTACATAAAAACAAAATGCTTCTGCCCAGCAAAGGAATCAGTCAATAAAACTAGAAAGCAACCTACTAAACGGAAGAAGAAATTTGCAAATGACATCCAATAAAGGGTTAGTATCAGGACGCCTGGGTGGAACAATCAGTTAAGTGTTTGACTTTGGCTCAGGTCATGATCTGTGTAGGGCTCTCTGCTGACAGCTCAGAGCCTGGAGCCTGCTTCAGATTCTGTGTCTCCTTCTCTCTCTGTCCATTCCCCACTCACACTCTGTCTCTCTCTAAAATAAACACACACAAAAATTTTTAAAGGGTTAGTATCAAAAATATATAAGGAGCTTGTACAACTCAACACTGTCAAGACAAATAATCCAATTTAAAAGTGGGCAGGAGAAATGAACAGGCATTTCTTCTAAAAAGATATCCAGATGGCCAAAAGACATATGAAAAGATGTTCAACATCACTAATCATCAAGAAAATGCAAATCAAAATGACAATGAGATATCGTCTCAGACCTCTCAGAATGACTAAACTCAATAACACAAAAAACAAGTGTTGGCAAGGATGTGGAGAAAAGGAACCCTTCGTATACTGTTAGTGGAAATGCAAACTGGCGCACCACTGTGAAAAACTGTATGGCAGTTCCTAAAAAGGTTAAAAATAGAACTACTCTGTGATCCAGTAATTGCACTACTGGGTATTTACCCCCAAAATACAAAAACACTAATTCAAAGGGATATGTGCACACCTATCTATGTTTATAACAGCATTATTTACAATAGCCAAAGTATATAAGCCGCCCAAGTGACCATCAACAGATGAATGGATAAAGAAGAGGTGAGCCACACAATGGAATATTACTCAGCCATAAAAAAGAATGAAATCTTGCCATTTGCAATGATATGGATGGAGCTAGTGGGTATTATGCTAAGTGAAATAAGTCCGTCAGAGAAAGACAAATGCCATATGATTTTACTCATCTGTGGAATTAAAAAAAAAAAAAAACGAGCACAGGGGGAAAAAAAGGAGAGACAAAGCAAGAAATGCTCTTAACTATAGAGAATGAGCATATGGTTATCAGAGGGGAGGTGGGTGGGGGAATTGGTGAAATAGGTGATGAGGATTAAGGAGTGCGCTTGTCATGACAGCACTGGGTCATGTATAGAATTGTAGAATCACAATATTGTACACCTGAAACTAAGATAGCACTGTATGTTAACAATACTGGAGAAAGAAAGAAAGACAGGATGACAGACAGACAGACAAACAGAAAAAAGGAAAGAACATAAGAAAGAAGGAAAGCAAGCAAGCAAGCAAGAAAGAAAGAAAGAAAGAAAAAGAAAGGGAGAAAGGAAATATCTGAATTGTTCCAATACTTCCCCTTAATATAAAATGGTGACAGAGGATGTCATTGTTCATTGTGCCTTATATAGTTGCTGTCAAGTAATGATTAATAACATTCTTTCTAATGGAAGTACTTCTATTTTTGAAAATCATAAACACGTTTCACACAGAACGTGAACTGGAAATGCGTGCATCTTACAAGTACATTCGATGACATGCCACAGCATCTCTGAGGACCTCGTTCCTTTACACAATGAGAATTCAGGAAGACAGGTGGATTGAACTAAGCTTAATGTTGAATTTTTTTTAACGTCCCTGCGGGAACCTGTGTTCCCATGGTAACATATGAAAGTTAGTGAAATATTCTTTTAAGTGGCTGCGAACTAAAAGATAGAATCCTATTGTCTTTAGTTAAATTGGTGTTTCTGTGAGTAAAGAAAGGCTGAGGCTTTTTATTCTGCCATCTTGCTGATACCTGTTTGTTTTTATGTTAAAATTACCTAGGGATTTCTATTATAAAAGCAAATAGACCAATCCTCTTATGCCCAATAGAGTTCTTCCAACTTAATCATAGAGATGTTCAATGAGGGAATTCTAAGGTAACATGTTAAATGGGGCTTTACTTCATAAGGCCATTACGTTACTATTACATAACTGCAAACCTCTTTAGGATATTTCCTAATAGACAATTTAAAACTTATTTCAATAAAGCTTTTCAGATGGAAGAGCAGTTTTAAGGTGTATGTAAGACTCCCAGTATAAATGTAAAATGGGAAGTCTTCCTTATCCAGCATACTTATTAAATACAGGTCTCTGGACACAGACTTTCTGAATCTGAATTCTAGCTGATCCTTGATAGCTTTCTGACTTCAGACAAATTACTTAACCTGTTTCTTAAATTTTTCACTTACAAAATGCGGATAGTAAAACTCCTTAGCTTACAAAATTTAGGACAGCATTAATGAATTTATATATTTTAAAACTAGAATAGTACATAGCATATAATAAATGCTGAGTGGGTTATAATTATTATCAGAGTTTTCATTAAAGGAGTTTTAATTCATTTTTAGAAATACCTTTGGTTTTTGTTTTGAGACAACCCAGTCAGACGTTCAGAGTTACACATGCTTTTACTATATAAACTCTTATAATTTATGAAATATTTGATAAATTTAGTGAACAAGTGAAGCTTAATAAACAGTACTGAAGATAAAGAGGCAATTTAAAGAGATGAAAACCTTAATCATTTTGAGGTAGGAAATTATAATTATCATTGATATCTGACAAAATTCAGTTTGTTTAATAAATCAGCAGATGGAAAACAAAGTTATCACTGATTTAGAAGCAGGGGAAAGATTTGTAAGTCCCTGCACCTGAAACTGTACCAACAGAGACTGGGCAAAAAAGAGCATTCATTTGTCATAAAAATGTCTAAAATGTTTGATGTTGACATTTAGGAATCCACAGACTTCATCCTATTCTCCATTTAAAGCGGAAGATTTATGGCACACTGAAATAATTAAAATGATTTAACTTTTTCTCCTTTTTAGTCTCTCATAAATATCCCTGATGCTGACTTATATGGGTGATTGTGTTGGAGTTGAGAAATGTAGTTTATATTGTTGATCTCCTGTGCAGCTCCTACCTCTATACTCAACCACCTTTCTTCTTAATGGAACCCCATTACTTTTCCAATGCCAGGCAGCCATGTACTACATGAACCACAGAAGAAATTGGGCCCCTTTCATTTGAAAGGAAGAGACTTGATAATCTAAAGCAATCATGGAAATTCCAATCCCTCTTGCCAGCAGTTGGTTTAATTATGGGCATGTGATACAATTCTGTTCAATGAGATATTTAGAGGAAGCATTCATGGGGACTCCGGGGAAAGGTCTCCACATCTTCAAAGAGGCAAAGACTCTTCTCTTGCTTTCAATATAGTTGAATAAAGACATAATGCTCACAGCCTGCCAATGTCAATACTAAGAAGAAAAGTCTGAGGGTATACAGGTCAAAATACCTTTATGAAATTTCTAGAACCCATTTAACAAGTTGTAATACAAAGCTACACACATGCACAAAGCTGAAAACATGTACACTGAAATGGGCAAGAAGAGTAATTTCCCTTTATAAATGTCAGCCTTTCTCAAAAGCAGGCACAGATCAGCACCGGGAGAAAAGGGTGCCCACTCGCTTCTTTTCCCTCAATGGGGAAAAGGAGCTTGCGTCCAACATTCTGGCTTTGTAAAGGTACCCAAAAATCTCATTTTCATCTTGCTCATTCAGAGCACTGGAGTAACCAATATGGTGGATGTCAGGGCTGCTGAGAATATATGAGAACTGGGGTCAGCTTGCTGTAACCAGTACAGCTACACAATGGGGAAATGACAGTCTCTTTAATAACTGGTGTTGGCAAAACTGGATATCAACAGGCCAGAGAATGAAACCAAACCCTCATCTTACACTATACACAAAAATATATTCAAAATGGATTAAAGCCTTAAACATAAAACCTTAACCTGCAAAACTCCTAGAAGAAAACATAGGGGAACATCTCTATAAATAACATTGGTCTTGGCAATGATTTCTTGGGTATGAACAAAAGCACAGGCAACAAAAAGCAAAAGTAGACAAGTGAGACTATATCAAACCGCACAGCAAAGAAAACAATCAACCGAGTGAAAGGCACCTTACGGAAGGAAAAACCAATGGCGTACCATGCATCTGATAAGGGGCTAACATCCAAAATATGTAAGAAACTCATACAACTCAACAGCAAAAACAACAACAACAAAACAAATAACTTTGTTTAAAAAACAGGCAAAAAATTTTGCCTTGAATATTTTCAAAACTCTATCAATATTTTGAATAGATAAATCTTGAATAGATATTTTCCCAAAGAAGACATACAAATGGCCAGTAAGTATATGAAAAGATGCACAAGTTCATTAATTGTCAGGAAAATGCAAATCAAAAGCACAATCGGGTGTTACTTTATACCTCTTAGGATGGCCATTATTCCCCTTCCAGGAAAAAAAGCAAGAAAAACAAAATAAGTATTGGCAAGGTTGTGGAGAAATTGGTTGGAATGTAAAATGGCATAGCTGCTATAGAAAATAGTATGGAGGATAATCAAAAAATTAAAAACAGAACTACCATTATGATCCCACTTCTGGGTATTTGTCCAAAAGAATTAAAAGCATTAAAGGGATATTTGCACTCTCATAATGCTGTTCACTGCAGCAGTATGGCTAATAGCCAAGAGATAGAAATAACCTGAATGTCTACATAAACAAAATGTGATTAGAGTACAAATACAATGGAATATTATTCAGCCTAAAAAATTCATATTATAAGCTACAACATGGGTAAACTTTGAAGAAATCATGCTAAGTGAAAAAGCCAATCACAGAAGGACAAATGGTGTATGATTCCACTTATCTAAGATATCTAAAGTAGTCAAACTCATAGAAGCAGAAAAAAGAACACTGGTTTCCAGGGCCAGGGGCACAGGGTGGGAAGTTGCTGTTCAATGGGTATACAGTTTCAGTCACACAAAATGACAAAATTCTGGACATGTGCTATGCAATACTGTGCTTATAGTTAACAATACTCTTCTGTACACTTAAAAGCCTATTAAGAGGGTAGATCTCATTATGTATTTTTTCTACAATTAAAAAACCCAACCACACAAGGGTCCCTGAAAAAAGTGGCACCCACAGTTGCAATTAAATCTTCGGCTTCTTGATATTTCTCTTGGCCAAAACCACCTGGTGGTTTCCAAGATAGATGTATTCAGCAAATAGCGGCAAAGCAGGGGCATCAGAAATGTATAACTGATTTCCCTGACAAATACGACAATGCCTTAGTAGCTGATGGAGCCACTTTCTGCTTTACTATAGGGACCTATACAACAATACAATTTGGAACAGAATAGATCCTGGCCCCTGTTGGCAGAGTCATCCAATGGAATGGAGAGATCAGTAATCACCCCAGCTGGTGTAGTGCTGAATTGTTTTAAAACCAACTCAACTGATGTCAAGCAAAAACATTATGTACCCATTAAAATATGACATTATTGAAAAAAGTACATTTAAAACATTATTTTAAAAACTTGAAAAGGAATGGCTTTATTAGGAAAAACATTGAACTTTGGGTTATTTGGTTTGGTTTGATTTTTATTCTTGATACCTATTAGTCCCAAGTGTACAACATAATGATTTGATATTTGCATACACTGTGAAATGATTACCACAATTAAATCTAGTTAACATCTAGTTAACATCTGGTGCCATAGATACTTATAAAAATTACTTTCTTGTAAGATTTATTCTCTTAATAACTTTCAAATACATAATATAGTGTTATTAACTACTGTCACCATGTTGTACAAAAACTCTGAACTTTGACTCAAAAACTGGGTTTTATCAACTGACTCTTGTCAAGTGATTTAGTGCCTCTGAATCTAATTCCTTGAATCACGCAAATTGTCTTCCAACCTCAATGTTCAGAGTCTCTGACTCTACTCAGTTGGCTTCTCTATCTGGGATGCCCTTAATCTTACTCCCTGGTAAGTATCTTACCCAGTCTTTCAGATTTGTCACTGGGAGACTACCTCCTCCCCAAGGCAGAATTGGTTAACAATCTCAGAGTTCATCCACATCCATAATTCCTTCTGAGGTGTTTAGTCACATCTGTATGGATTCATTAAACTTGAAGGGAAAGTATAAACTAGAATTCTCAAAATTTGCCTTAGGAAAGGTCAGCCTCTTCTTAAAATAGGTTAAGTGCCTTTTACATTTAACCTATGGTATCGAAGATGACTTATGTATTCAAATCACAGCTAAAATTAGGGTCACAGTGGGGTGCCTGGGTGGTTCAGTTGGTTAAGTGTCTGACTCCTGATTTCAGGTCCAGTCATGATTTCATGGTTCATGAGATTGACCCCTATATTGGGCTCTGTGCTGACAGCATGGAGCCTACTTGTGATTCTCTCTCTCCCTCTCTCTCTGCCCTTCCCCCTTCATTTTCTCAGTCTCTCTGTCAACATAAATAAACAAGAAAAAATATAAAAATTATGATCACAGAATTCACCATACTGAAATTTTTAAATGAAACAGAATCAAGAATCAGACCTTAAGCAGAAATATAATTTAGATTGACCAAATAGGTGAATGGTTTTTACTCTCATTTTTTATGGGGACCCAGGGCAGAGATCAAATCAAACACTGATGTGAAATGCAAGAGCTCCATTAATGAATGGATTCAGGGCAAGACATAAGCCTGTGCTTTCTTGATCTGAGACTAATCCACTGAAACCAAGGGGCTTATTCAATGAAAGACCAGACATCCTGGTGTTCACACCAAACAAACATCACTAGTTGTATTGGGTGCTATTTATGACATTCTCACTTAAGCTCCACAAGCAAAGGTTTTCCAGTCTCTTGTTGTTTTCCTGTCATAGTCCTATCTCTTATGTGACCTGGTCCCTTACAGATGCTCAAAAATATTGGTTCAATAAATAAGTAGATAACTTGCAAATAAGGTTTGAATATTGGGGTGTGTGTGTGTGTGTGTGTGTGTGTGTATGAGATGGATTGATGCTGACTGATAATCACGAGAGGAAACTTGCTGCCTGGTCTCTGGAGAGTCAGGACCAAGATCTCCAAGGTTAAACTAACACTGCCTCAGATACTGTCTGTCGCTGGTGTCCCTGGAATGCGTCCAGCATATAGACCTTCTGTATTTAGCCAGAGAATTTTATAACAAAATTATACTTTAATTAAATACTAAGAAGATTTCCCATACAAATCTGGATTTGCAGGACGCTTTCTTGCTGTTGGAGTTGGGCCAGCTGGCTTCTCTGGCTCAGTTCTCCTAATGTCAGGGGGCCTTATTTTTTCCCAAGGGCTGACATGGAGCATTTAGGAAGCAAACAAACCTTTCTCCTCTGCTCAGTAGCATCAAACTTGAGATGAACACTCTGCAGGTGAGTTATAGGATTCCTTCAAGGCACATTTGCCATAGTCTAAATTCTTCCAAGAGTATGGATGGTCCAATGCATCCTTCTGTGGTCTTTCCTCACATTCATTGAACAATATATGTCCCATAGACATCTCAAACCAATCCAATTAGCTGAGAATGAAGGGCACCTGTGTGTGCACAGACCTTGTAGAATGCACTGGCAGTAGCGATTTTCTGGCTGTGGCCATTATTATATTATATGACTGTCAGGAAAATCTATCCTGTAGCAAAAACAGTGAGCTGGTCCTGGGATCCCATCCCAGTCCATTTTTTTCCAGCTGTGTGACCTGAGGCATGTGACTTGATCTTCCTGAGTCTATTTCCATTTTTGTGAGATCAAAAGAATGATACTTTACAGAGGTGTTGGGAAGATTAAACCAAACACTAGAGCCTCCAGCCCAGTGTGGCACACAGTAATTGTATAACAGATGTTAGCACTCCTGCACCCTTCCTGCTAATATATATTTTTTTACCTTTTGACCCCTTTCATCCATGTCATCCCCTGCCTCTTGCCTCTGGCAACTACCCATCTGTATATAAACTTGGTTTGGGTTTGGGTTTTTCTTTGATTTTGCATATAAAAGAAATCATACAACACTTGCCTTTCTGTCTGACTTAATTCACTTAGCATAATGCCCTCAAGGTCTACCTATGTTTCTGCAAATTGCAAAATTTTATTCTTTTTTTATGGCTGAGCAGTATTCCATTGTATATATTAATATGTATATACTACAATTTCTATAACCGTCTATCCATTGAGTGGACACTGGTTCAGTTTACATATTTAGCTATTATAAATAATGTTGTAATGAACATGGAGATACATTTATCCCTTTGAGTTAGTATTTTTGTTTCCTTTGGATAAATATCCAGAAGTAGAATTGCTGGATCATATGGGAGGTGTTTTTTTTTTTTAATTTCTTGAAGAAACTCTATACTGTTTTCCACAGTGGCTGACCTAATTTAAATTTTCACCAACAGTGCATGAGGGTTCCTTTTCCTTTACATTCTTGCCAATACTTGTTTTTCTTGTTGTTTTGATAATAGCCTTTTTTAGAGAGGTGAAGTCATATCCCACTGTGGTTTTGACGGGCATATTCCTGATGATTAATGATGCTGAGTATCTTTTCATGTATCTCTTGGTCACATGAATGTCTTCTTTAGAAAAATGTCTATTCGGATACTCTGTCTATTTTTTGTTGGATTTTTTTTGTCGTTGTTGCTATTGAGTTGTGTAAGTTCTTTCTATATTTTGTATATTAGCCCCTTATCAGATAGATGATTTGCAAATATTTTCTCCCATTCAATAAGTTACCTTTTCATTTTGTTGATGATTTCCTTTGCTGTGCAGAAGCTTTTTAGTTTGATGTAGTCCCGTTTGTTTATTTTTGCTTTTGTTGCTTTTGCTTTTGATGTCAGAGTCAAAACATCATTGCCAAGACCTATGTCAATGAATTTACTGCCTATGTTTTCTTCTAGAAGTTGGTCCCAGGTCTTACATTCAAGTCCTTAATCCATTTTCAGTTCATTTCTGTGTATGATGTGAGAACATTGACTCTCAATAGGTGTGTTCTTTTGACTAATTGCTTAATCTCTAAAGTCTTCATCCCCATATCCTTGAAAGGGGAACTATAGCTCTTGGATACATGTTAGGTCAAGATACGAAACTTACGTACCTAGTAGAATGCAAAGGACATACAAATTGTTAAACAGAATTGATTTATGTACCTTTTTTCCTTTAATTTATTGCTTTAATTACTGTCATTGCAGTGAAAAATTCTTCAAATTCTGTCCCAATTATGTGAGTGTCAGTTGTGGGAAACTTTAATAATTAATTTACTTATTTTTTAAAGAAAAATCAAATATACTTTTCCAGGTAGAGATTCCTTCCTTGCTGCTTGATTTGTTAGCATTATTTTTTAATCCTTTGAATCCTTTATAGAATCCTTTATAGGCAAATCATTCTTAGGACAAATCCAAGACATCCAATGGCTTCTTCTGGCCAATATTTTAAGAATAGGATTCCAGAGTTATCATTATTCTCAAATGAATAATTTGAGAATTTATCTACACGTGCATGTGTCTAAGCCACCTACAAATTTATCTTTGCCAGTGGCAACCATAACAGAAGTCAAGATTACTGACGATTATTTTGTCTGTATGGCAGCTAACACTATGTAAGTGTGTACTTACAAAGTAATACATGGAAGCTTCAATGACAATGATGAATTCACAGCTGTGTTTCCTCTCGTACATAATTAGAGCCTCAAGAAATAATCTATTTTAACATGAACAAGATTCCCTTTGCAGGAAAAGACAGATGTAACCAAGAAGGCAAATAAGAATAGTGTGATTTTGGCAATGATCATTTCAACATGCATCACAAAAAATTTACGCAAATCTTTCCCACTTTGAGATGTAAAAAGAGTCATGTATACCACATTGAAAAGTTAATCTTCCACATATTCCACACCAAAATTAGTTTTGCATCATATTTTAAAATTTTAAAAAAACAGTGTTATTTAAGCCGTTAATAAGTATAATGATCGTTATCCTAAAAATCACTGCTCTGCCAGTTATGGTTTTGTCTACCCAGTGCTATTGCCTCTTGAGAGTAGAGGGAGTCCCTCCCTGCACAGGTGACAGTGCGCCTGAGATAAACATTGCATCTTTACTTTTTAGTGTAGCAACTGGCTCAGGTGTGGGTGTTAACAAGTTGAGCAAATCAGAGGCTATCTGTGGCCCTTTCCTAAAGTGGAATTAGCAAAGTAGAGCCTCCTTCACTTGTTGGGACACAGGTGTGACCCCAGAGCTCCTGGCTGTCATATTCCACCTAAGATATGGCACAAATGGAGGATAAAATTGGAGAATCCTCAAGGTCAACTCCAATGTTCACGTCCTGAGTTTCCCCAGTGTTGTCAGGTACCAGGAGCTCCTCCTTCAACTTCATGAGCTATCCCAGTATTATTCTAATTAATCCTCCATTTTTGCTAAAATTAATTTGAATTGAATTTCAGTTCTTACAAATGAAAGTATATGCAAAAGATTCCACAGCTGTGCACTGGGTTTTGGTAGCAGTTACGCTCAAATTAATGAATTATTTTGTATTTATTGGTTTGAAAACTAAAGTGTGGCTGCTTTCTGTATTAGGCTACAGAAGAAACATATACCATGGCAAGTTTTGCCTGGAAAATGAAAAAAATTGGTTTGAAATATTTTTTCCATAGAGGAGACCATTTGAAATTTATCATGCATTACAGGAAATGAGACTAGAAATAACCCCAATGATGTCATCTTCATGTAAATTTCATTTCTGCTCATATTTCTCTACTTAATGTGTCAAGAAAAAAGAATGGCTGTAATCTCTCAAAATACAACAAAAATAGTTGTATATTTTTGTTTTAATATATAATCCTCTGCTGTTTGCTAAAGTGAGTTGACCCAGGATCGGATGCCTTGCTTACTGAACTCGGTGATGAATGGGAGTACACAGGAGAGAAGAGGCTAGAGAGAGTTGGACAAGAGCATATCTGGAATTAAGAGATGGCTGTGAGGAGCAGCAATGAAACAGAAGCTTGAAGACAGTTGGTTATAGATGTGGTCAAGGTGGGTTTTGGCTAAAGAAGAATTCCTAAAGGAGTTTGAAAATGTTTAATGGAAATTTTGACGATGTAGTGTCAAGTGGGCTGTAATATTATATCTTTTTTGCTCTATCTATCACCAACATTCTCAGTGACCCATAATCCTTGTTAATGTTTTGTGGTGTTGAGTTTGCTTTTTCAGGCTGTGACAAAGTGTCATTTCTTGATTTAATGTGTCACAGGGGCAAAATAGCCCCAGAGATTTCCCATGAGAACCTGACCACATCTGTTTTCAGTTATAAACAATAATATTTATTCATAAAATATTATTGATTGCATAGATCTGATCATTAGAGACTGGACACTTCCAGCTTAATCTCCAAATTTTGTAACTATTTGCACTGAACACTGTTAATTTTTTCAAGGTTTTACTTTTTAAATTATTTTTAGAATTGGGATTACTATCTCAAATGTTTATTGAAAACATTTTTTTATTTAATAAATTTGACATGTTACATTTTGTAACTTTAAGATGTATACTGCAATCCTTTATAACATTTAGAGATTATGATTGCAACTGAGGTGAAATTTATCACATTATGCCATTACAGTACAAGATTATTGTCTGTATTCAATATATTGTGCATTCGATCTCTATGGCTTGTTTACTGCTCCTTACAAGTTTGTATTTTAAACATCATCAATATTATCCCCCCACCCTCATCTCTTGATAACCACTATTTTACTCCTTGGTTTTTTATAGGATTGACTTTTTAAATGTTTATTTATTTTTGAGAGAGAGAGAGAGAGCAAGCAGGGGAAGGGAAGAGAGGGAGACACAGAATCTGAAGCAGGCTCCAGGATCTGAGCTGTCAGCACAGAGCCTGACATGGAGCTGGAACCCACAAACTGCTAGATTATGACCTGAGCTGAGGTCAGTCACTTAGGTGACTGAGCCACCCAGGCACCCCAATAGGTTTGACTTTTTTAGATTCCATATATAAGTTGTATCATACAATATTTGTCTTTCTCTGACTTGTTTTGCTTAGCATAATACACTCAAGGAACATCCCTGTTGTCTCAAACAGTAAGATATATTCCTTTTTCGTGGCTGAATAATATTCCATTCCACATCCTCTCTCTTTTTTCTTTTAATCCATTTATCCATTGATGGGCATTTGGATTATTTCCATATCTTATCCATTGTAAATAATACTGTGATAAACATGGGTGTGCATGTATCTCTCTGAAATAGTTTTTTCATTTCCTTTTGGCACATACCCAGAAGTGGAATTACTGGATTGTATGGTAAATCTATTTTTAATTTTTCAGGAACTACCACTTTTTGTCCATAGTGGTTGGACTAATTTACATTCCCACCAACAGTGTATGAAGGTTTTGCTTTAACCACATACTCACCAGCTTTTGTCTCTTATCTTCTTGATGAAAGCCATTCTAACAGGTATGAAATGATATCTCATTGTAGTTTTTGTTTGCATCTCCCTAATGATTAGTGATGTTGAACATCTTTTCATGTGCCTTGTTGCCATTTTAATGTATTCTTTGAAAAATGTCTATTTATAGCTCTATTACCCATTTTTTAAATCAGATTGTTTGGGAGTTTTAAGTTGTGTTAGTTCTTTGTATTTTGGGGATATTAACACCTTATCCAATACATGATCTGCAAAAACTTTTTCCGTTCTCTAGGCTACCATGTCATTGTTTTCTTTGTTACTCTCGCTGTGCAGTTTTTGAGTTTGTTGTAGTCCCCATTTATTGATTTTTGCTTCTGTTGTTTCCACTTTTGGCATCATGTTAAAAAATCATTGCCGAAACCAATAACTCTGAGCTTCTTCTGCATGTTTTCTTCCAGGAGTTCCCTGGCTGCCCTTAAGCTTCATCACTGACTTCTTAAAACTTCATTATAATGTGTCTTGGAGAAGCTCTCTTTGCATTGAGATAATCTGATCTATTAACTTCCTGGATTTGTATATCTTGCTCTTTCCCCAGGTTTACAAAGTTTTCAGCTATTATTTCCCTCAATATCCTCCCTGCCCCCCTTCTCCTTCTTTTCTCCTTCTAGTATACACTTTATTCTTATGTTGCCTTTCCTAATGGAGTTTAATAGCTCTCAAAGGGTTCTTCACTTAAAAAATATCTTAGATCTGGTGGCTTTTGTCAGTTAAGCATCTGACTTCAACTCAGGTCATGATCTCACGGATAGTGAGTTCAAGCTCTGCCTCGGGCTCTGTGCTAACAGCTAAGAGCCTGGAGCCTGCTTCACATTCTGTGTCTCCCTCTCCCTCTTCTCCTTCCCCACTCATGGTCTGTCTGTCTCTCTCTCTCTCAAAAATAAATAAACATTAAAAACTTTTTTAAAAATCTTAGATCTCAGAGTGCCTGGGTAGATCAGTTGGTTAAGCATCTGACTTCAGCTCAGGTCATAGTCTTGCAGTCTGTGGTTTCAAGCCCAGCATTGGGCTCAGCGCTGACAGCTAAGAGCCTTGAGCCTGCTTCAGATTCTGTGTTTCTCTCTCTCTGTGTCCCTCCTCCACTCATACTTTCTCTTTCTCGAAATAAATAAACTTAAAAAGTTTTAAAAACATCTTAGATCTCTCCCATTCCACCTGCATCATTTCTAGATTCTGTCTTTCAGATTGTTTATTCTCTCTTCGATCTAATCTATTCTTCCAATGCTTCCTAATGCATTCTTCATCTCATTTATTGAGTGAGTTCCTCAGCTTCAGAATTTCTGCTTGGTTCTTTTTTGGAATGTTAATCACTTTGGTAAATTATCTCGTCTGTTCATTAATTTTACCCCTGAGTTCACTGAAATGCCTTTCTGCATTTTTTAACTTGTTTTGTAATTTGTTGAATTTTTTTCATAACAGATACTTTGAATTCTCTATCAGTTAGATTCCAGTCTTCCATCAGGTTGAATTTGGTTGCTGGAGAATTGTCATTTTCTTTTTGTGATACCATGTTACTGTTTTTCTTCATGGTGTTTGATGAAATGTGCCTCTGACAGTACATTTGAAGTAATGGGAAACTTTCTTATTTGGGTAAAGCTGTAGTAAGTTTTGGGTAAAAGTTTGTTTGACTTTAACAGTTCAACAGGTTGGGTATTATAGTCCTTTCTTTTGTTTTCCAGCAAGTGGTGAGACAGCTCAAATTTTGTATTTCTCTTACCGGAACTATCTGCTGGCTATATTTGAGAGTGCACATTTCCCAACTCCCACCTGCTCTGTCAGAAGGGTCACCAGTGCTGCCATTGTTGTTTGTGTCACTGGGGTCACGATATAGTCACTGCCACTGTTACTCCAGTTCTACCACTGCTCCCTCAGTTCACCACCTCTTTGAGGTCCAACCCACCCACTCTCAGGTGCGCAGATGGATGGGTCCCTTCGGTGTCATAGCCTGCCCCACTGAGAAACTCTTGTTGGTTTATGGATGTCCCACTGGCTATAAACTGAAAGAGCAATATTAATGGAAAGACTCATGCTGCCATGACGTTGATGTCACTTCTAAGTATCATTGATTTATTTTTTAAGTTTATTTATGTATATATTTTGTGAAGGGGGGGGAGGGAGAGAGAGGGAGAGAGAGAATCCCAAGCAGGCTCTGCGCTGTAGGCACAGAGCCCAATGTGGGGCTTGATGCCATGAACTGTGAGATCATGACTCAGGCCTAAACCAAGAATTGGATGCTTAGCCAACTGAGCCATCCAGCCACTGGCAAGTACCATTGATTTTTGAAGAGAGGAAAATGAAGTGATTGTCCTTAGGTACTTTAAAGTTGAAAAACAAGCATGGCTGAAAACACCATTTACAATCCTTAAATAAGGAATAATCTATGAGGGATTTTATCTTGAAAACTTTGTCAAATGCTGCATTTCTTATGGACAAAAATATAAATGGTAAAAATAATTTAATTACACACTTGTTAGAATGAGTCTGTGCTATCTATAAGATCACCGCTAAAAAAAATAAAAAATAAAAAATAAACTAAAACCCCTATGAATGTGTAGGTTTTTTTCCTTCTATTTTCCAGGATCTTAGAACACATTTGACATGTACATTTTTCTTAATATCAGTACAAAATTTTCTCCAGTACAAAGTGGTTTTGTAAAGTTTCAAGGAATAATTGTATGCCTTTATCCTAGAAATGGTTTAACCAATCAAGAACTTAAAAACTTCCATCAGAATCAGAATCTTGATCTGAGAAGTTAAAAGAAAATCATTGGTCTTTGTTATAAACCCCTATTTCTTCCCTGTTTTTCTGATTTATTTCACAAACTGGGAGAAATAAAGAACTGAACCAAAAAGATCCCAGAGGATAGAATGACAACTTGATCACCATTGAATCTTCACATATTAGGAATACTTCAAATACTACTGACTAAATAAACATGGTAATAATTCAGTAATAGTGACTTTAGGAATTATCATCCATACTACTCAAACTAAGAGGTGGACACATAGAGATAGAATGAGTCTCATAATTTATATTATAAAATGAGTTGTGGGCAGAAAGCTTTAGATATCATAGCTTTCTCTTTGGAAATCCTGATCACTTTCTTTGAGAAATTTGAAGTACTAGCATTTGTTTTAACCTTTTCACTTTTATTTGCTACAATGAAAATATACCATTACCTGTGTGGTAAATGTACTGGGTTCTAAATTATCATACATTTTTTGAATACTAAGCTTTTCCTATGCCATATTTATAGGGTATGTATACCTTCAGCTCAAATAATTCAATCCTGGAAGCAATTTGGATTTCATAAAGTTTATTAAAATTATGTAAACAGCTAGAAGCTCTTGAAATTCAACAGATGATGATATTTCTACAAGTGCTCCATATTGCTCATAGGCTTGATCCTAACTAGCCACTTTGTTACAAATACCATGCTGTTATCATTGTAACTTTGGAGAAGGTCATATTGAATGGGAAACCTAATTGTGATGACCTAAAGAGATAATTTAATAATGACTGCAGTGATGCCTGCTGGGAAGACAATGTCAAAAATCTGGGGAGTGTGCTAATTTTCTAGAAAGTCCATATGGTAAGATTTTTAGGGCTTAATCTTTTCAAGCTAAACCAGAATATGTCTGAACGCAGATTCCCTTTCTTCACTCCATTATTACGTATAACTTTCTTTTAAAGAACAATACTTGCAAAACTGGAATGTGAATAATATACAAACTACCTTTTAAAACTCACTCTAATCCTTTTTGTTTGGGTTTGATTGCTTTCAACTTTGGGGCCATATGTTTATGTTTCATTTTTATAGTCACTAGCCTAGAGAAAACCCATATTTTTCATTTATAGCAAAGGACTCTACTGAAACAATTATCTTACAGAGAAGCACATAGGCATTGAGCATAGAGTAACTTTTCAGAGTGTCTCTTTATTACCTAAGAAATTAAATATCTTTTATTTTTTCTTAATGTGGAGATCTGAATGTGAATACAATTCTAAGTTTGAAAATCAAGTCATGAGAATTTCCTTTAGAAATTTTATCTAAAGATTCTACTGTGATTCTTAACCAAGTTAAAATCTCTCAACTCAGACCTGTGTTCTTTCAAAGTTTAATACCTACTTGTCTCTAACTATGTCCAATTGTCTACACTACTAAGAAAAATTTAGATAACTCTACAAGAGTAATTATATCAGTTGGAAATTTCTCAACATGCTTCAATATTTCTGTACATTGTAACAGGTCAAGGAATAGTCTTCTATCTTTGTTACTCATCCCCAGCAAAAACTATGCACAAGAAGATTTGCCTATAAAAATATGCCAGATTTGAACTTAATCATAGCTTTGCCACTAACTGGACAGTTGCTTTGGGATATGTTATACAACAACCTTTCTAGCCTGTTTCTATATACAATAGAGATGATATTTACCTTGCAGGATTATGGAAAGGAATAGAGAAAATATATTTAAATTTTATGGAGCCAAATAATGAACCCAAACAAACAGCAAAAGTGCACTTTATTATAGTGGCTGAAAAGTCATTAATTATTTATTGATCTTTTATTTGTAATTATATAATTAAGTGCAGTAGGTAACAAATTTTCTAATGAAAGAAAAATAAATGAACATGTCTCACTCCCAGACAACATGTACTGGCATAGGCTACCACAGACATTTCTCTAAAATTTGCAAATAAATCATACCTCAGCCAATGTTCAGTACCTTGTTTCCTTTTTAAAAAGTGTGTTATCTTAAAACACAAGACTGGTTGTCAATTTTTTTTTAATCAAAACTCAATTTTCACAAAAGAAGAAAAAAACTTAATAGTTGTTTTTAACAGAGATCTTTTTAAAGGAAGCTAGAATCTAATTCAGGTTAACAGTCCCGAGTCCTAAGAACATAGGTTGGCAGCAGCCATAGCTAAACCACTGATTCAGATTGGTGTGGGATGCCACATTACTCAGCAAAGGTGTTATCCAGGAAAAAAGAAAGTGAAACAAAAAGTATAATTTACAGCATAGAAATAATGGAAGACCTGGAAACATTTTTAGTTAGAAAGTTGGCAGTTAGAAATTCCTCCACTGGGAGCATGCTAAACCATCATGAGAGTTGTGGTTCAAATATGAGGCAATAAGACTTTTAAGCAAGAGGTAAAGTAAAAGAAAAGAGAATCTATTTGATCTTGCCAGGACTGGGCCAGTACAGAAGGAAATAGAACACTGATGCACTGCTTAGGCTAGTTAACAATATTTACTTGGTCATTAATAATGAACATGCCATTCACAAATTGTCCACTTTTTAGGTTAACCAAGTGGACAAAGCATGAAAGTACCTACTAGAGTAGAAGATCATAATCTAAACGATAATGATTTTTTATCATTTTATTATTTTATAGTTTGTCAAGTTGGTTTCCATATAACACCCAGTGCTCATCCCAACAAGTGCTCTCCTCCATGTCCGTCACCCCCCCTTCCCCTCTCCCCCATCCCTCATCAGCTCTCAGTTTGTTCTCAGTATTTAAGAGTCTCTTATGGTTTGCCTCCCTCTCCCCAACTATTTTTCCCCTTCCCCTCCCCCATAGTCCTCTGTTAAGTTTCTCCTGTTCCCCATATGAGTGAAAACATATGGTATCTGTCCTCTGCCTGACTTATTTCACTTAGCATAACACCGTCGAGTTCCATCCATGTTGCTACAAATGGCCAGATTTCATTCCTTCTCAGTGCCAAGTAGTATTCCATTGTACAGATAAACCACGTCTTCTTGATCCATTCATCAGCTGATGGACATTTAGGCTTTTTCCGAAAGTGCTGCTATGAACATTGGGGTACGTGTGCCCCTATGCATTCAGCACTCCTGTATCTCTCCGGTAAATTCCTAGCAGTGCCATTGCTGGGTCATAGGGGAGTTCTATTGTTAATTTTTTGAGGAACCTCCACACTGTTTTCCAGAGGGGCTGCACCAGTTTACATTCCCACCAACAGTGTAGGAGGGGGCCTTGAGTGGTAATAATTTTCAAGCTAAAATACTGAAATTCTAGCTGTTAGAAATGCAGATGGAAAGAGAGAAGGGAGGGAAAACAGAAATGAGGGCAGGTACACTGTGCTTACATCCTTCCACAGAGCAAGAGTATCAAGACACGGACCACACAGCTGATGAAACAATAAGAAATATGTGATTTAAAGTTAACAAAAGTAACCAATATAAGAGCTAAAAATAAGTGATCCTTGAAACACTGAGCAGAAGTGAGGGAGAGTGAAGATGTCATATAAGTGACCTACAGTTTTATTTTGTTTACTGTGGAGGAATCAACAGACAAGTTCAAAAAATTGAAGTATTTTTCAGTATTTTCAGTTCAGGAAGAAATCACTAGAAACTTAGAACAGTAGAGGGTTGTTTCTGTTTTAGTGTTGACTGTAGGGTTGGGAATGGAGATGAGGAGTGACAAGGAAACTAATTTATGGCCCTAAGGTTTCTGAGTTATTTGATTTTCATAGGATGTACACCTTTATTTTTAAAAATTCAGAGAATATGTAATTAAAATCACAGATGCATTTCCAACTTAACAAAAAAACTCTTCTGAGGTAAAGGTAAGGTTTTAAACTATAATTTTTATCAGAAATGGGCTCTTCATTAATGGTTTCAAAAGACTTCTCATTGGCTAGAGCTTAATTTATTCTTAAGTGCTACAAGGAATACACTTCTAGACTGGCTTTGTAAAGAAAGAAAGAATAACAATACTCATCATCACAGTCCTTTCAAGGGCATCTGCCCCTTCAAAGAGGGAGGCTTTCGGCCAATATACTCCCACTTAAGCCTTAAAAAGTAACAATGCCAGAGAATTTGAGCAGTACATAAAAGATAACAAAATTGAGATGAATGATTAAATGTACACAAAGTACAGCCCACAGCTGTGAAGTTATCTCTTTACTGGTTTTGTTTTTTCCCTTCCCCTTCTCTTTCCTTCCTTTCTTCCTTCTTTCCTTTCTTCCTTCCATCCATAGGCTCCATGCCCAGGGCAGAACCCAATGCAGGGCTTGAACTCATGACCCTGAGCTCAAGACCTGAGCCCAAGACCTGAGCTTAATTGACTGAGCCACACAGAAATCCCTCTTTAACTGTTTTCTGATTGTTGTTTTTTTAAAACAATTTTCTTTCATGAAGAATGTTCAGCTTCCAAGAAGTGGGTTCACAGGTCAAAAATATTTTTGTGACAGATTATAAAGGAAAAAGAGAAAGTAAATCCACATGTAGGAATATGGCTTTGAATGAAATTTGATCCCAAGCAAAACCATTATATCTAACCTACAATGCTACCACAAAATATTATTAAACAGAAAAACCTTACCTTTATGTGCTACATGATGCAAACAATCTAACACTATGAAGGTAATATTAAGGTTTGGAAAATCTGAAAATTTCCCATTAAATGTATCTTTTAATGTTTTAACTAAAAAGAGATTTTGGTTTCTGATAGTGGTATATAAAAATCTCTCTCTCTCCTTATTCAGAATCTGCTAGACATGCAAATACAAACTTCTCAACGCAGAATTTTCAAAGCTGAGTTTTCTGTGTCCTTAACATGACAAACACTTTGTTTAGAAGAGTCTTGAGTAGTAAGAAAGGCACCAGGCTGGAAATTAGAAGGTTCTTCACCCCTGTCAATCACAAGTTGTGTGAACTTACATACATCACTTGACGTTTCTAACCTGTAGTTCCAACTCCTGAAAACGAGCTTAGCATCTGTTTTTTCCTACTTCCCGAAATTCTTTCCAAAATGAAACAGTGTTTGTCTAAGTGCTTTGAAAACAATACAATGCTATGTAAACAGTGTAAGTGTTGTTATGATTTCTGAGAGCTTACTTAGCTTATGTATGCTTTTTTCACATTAGATGAGGAACAGACCATTTAAAAGAGAATATAAAGTATAAAGAAATAATTACCCAGAGGTCTTTGCCTCCTGTTGATTAAAATAGGTATTTGAGAAATCCATTACAAAAAGTTCAACACTAGTAAATCCTAGGTTATCTTCACTGTAGTATTAAAGCATCAACTTTGCATCACACAAAGAGAAAACAAAAAAACTAGTGTGTATTCCTAGAGGCTATACTATTCCTATCCTCTCCTGACAGGTGTGAGGGAACAAAGTGCTGTGAAAATTAGTCTATCAGAGAAGTAGTGATACATGAGACACTGACTCACTCCAAATTTCTCTGATACATGGACAGTCAAAATCAGACCATCGAAATTGTTTCTTGTATATTCTTATATTCTGTGCTGGGATATGTAAATTTTAACATAAACAAGGCTTAAAGCAGAATGTTGTTGCCTAGGTTAGTGGAATGGGAAATCTACTTAGAAACTAGTCAAATTATAACTCCCATTTCTTTTCTTTGCATAAAAATTTAAACATGCAAATATAACTTATCAACATTCAAATTTATTCAGTGTTTTCACTGACCTCTGAACAAAGATCTTTAGTGCTGATGACTCCCTCTCAATATGTATGTTCTTTTGTCAAGTATTTTGGTTTTAACTTTTTGTCTTAATTTATACAATTTAATTGTTATTGTCTTACACAGTCAAAGCTTATTTAGCATTATTGATATTTTCTTTTATTGTCAATCCTTCTTAGTATTCAGAACTTTCACCTGGGGTCATTTTCCTTCTGCCTGAAGCAAACCTAACAGAGCTCTCTGCATTTGTTTTTTTTTTGGGGGGGGTTACCTTACTTTTGAAATGTATTTTCACTGCGAATGGAATTCTAGATGATTGTTTACTTCCTCACTCATTGTAATGACCACTTCAGTCTTCTGCTCCTGTTGTTGCTGATGGGAAGGAAGCCAGTTCTAAGTCTAATTGACCTACAGTATTTTAAAGGTAGTAATCTGGGTTTGTTTTTTCTCTCCGGTTGCTTTTAAACTTTTAGTTTTTGGCATTCTTCAGATTCACCAAAGTGGATCTGGGTGTGGATTTTCTCGATTTCTCTCATATTTACCATGTTTGGGGTAACTAAGCTTTTTTAAATCTATGGTTTGATATCTTTCATAAATTCTGAAAATTTTTCATCCATTATCTTTTCAAACAATGCATCTTTCCTCTTCTCCCTCTCCTCTCCTTCTGAAGCACCAATCAAATGTATGTTGGACAAGTCCACTCCATCCTCCATTCCCCTTTTCCTACAATGTACTCCCCGTTTGTGTGGGCGCCCCTCCCCTCTTTTCACCCTCCATACCGCTTAAGTTCCTGTTCATACTTTGTGCTGCAGTCTGGATAACTTCTGTAAATCTTTTTCCAGTCCTATAATTTCTACCTTCACATGGGTCTCCTATGCTATTGAATATGTCTTCTTTTCTAGAGGTTCATTTTTGAAATTGCCTTTTGCTTTTTATTCATATTTCGATTCCCATCTTTTATTTCTTCCAATATATCAGATACAATTCCAATACCTGAAGTGGACAATTTGATTCTTCAGTCTCTTTCTTTTTCTCATTCATAGTGTCCTTTTTCCTTGCATGCAGTGTGATTTTTTTGCATAACCTTACAGTTCTTAAAACTCTTTATTGACTGTGAGATCTGTTGAGAACTCATTTAAAATTGGAATTTCTTCAGAGAGGATATGTATTTGTTTCCGCCAGGTGACTGCAGGCTCTACCAAACACAAACTCTAGTTTTAAGGTATTCTTAATTTTTTTCCCACTCAAACAGTGGGAATTGAGGGCTGCAAACCCAACTGAGAATGAGTTATAACTATGCATTCTCAGAGATAATTTTTGCCTATTTATCTTTGGGTTCAGTTTCAAGACAGATAATTTTGCTTTCAGTTTCCTGGAGTTTTGAGTTATCAGACTTATTTCCAGTTGACTTTTATACTGGGCATGTAGCCACTTGAAGTCCCATGTTTGTACAAGGGAGTCTTGAATATTGATCCTCCATCACGGCTGGTCTTACATCCTCACTTCGTTTCTTTCATGACCACCGGGCTAGGCTAAGTTAAATGCCATTTCACTCAGCTTCACAAAATGCCCAAGGTAAAAGCCAGCTTTACAACTATGTTCACTTTTCTAGGTTTTCACCTTCTTAAATACACATTACACAAAAATGGCATATGGAACTCCTATACATAAAACAGATGATACAGATTCAATTCTAATAATGACATATCATTGCTTCAATTGTGGCAATAATTTTACAATATATACAAACATTGATTCATTACATTGTACACCTGAAACTAATATAATATTATGTCAATCGTATGCCATTGAGAAAAAGATTTGTCTTATTTTGTTTTCTGTACTATTTCTAGGATCCAGAAAATTCTTGTTACATGATGGACTCTCCATATATACTTGATAAATAATCAATTAATTAATAGTGAGCCAACTCTGCTTCGTGGCTATTGCCCACCTAATGTCTTTCTTCCTTAATATCTAAGTCCTTATTTGGAAGGGGAGTCTGGGGACAGAAATGTACTCAGTAAAAGTACTCAGCTCCCCAGTCATCTTTGTACCAAGTGAAAGTCTGTCAAGAGTTAGGTAAGCTACTTATGGTATTCCTGCCTTGGCATCCCTGTTGTTTGGCTAAGCAGGCTGCAGGGACCTTACACTGACACTTGTCCTCTTATGCCAGCACATAGCGAACAGAGTCACGGGCAAATGCCATTTCCTGATGCAACTTCCCAACAGCTTTGTGATCATTCTTTCCAACCTTCCAGTGCCTGTTTGCCTTGTGCTCCCTTTGACTAAGACAGAAGACGCCTTATGGGTCTTGTTAAAACCCCACTCTTCTGGTCTGAATTGACCAATCTGGCTCTGGCCTGGGAACCCTTAAGCACTCCAACCATAGACACTTTCAATAAAGGCAGTGACCCATGTCTTGGCCCTCTCTCTCATCCACACTCTGCTGTGACCTGCTGTTTGGTTCCCGGAGGTATGCTAGGTATTTCTTCCAGGCCCTGTAAGTAATAAACTTCTATATTTCAATTTCTCTTATGATATGTTGGTAAAACATGATTTGCCATCTGGCACCCTGTGCTCCACTTAACAAATGTTAATTAACAAAGTCATAACAAAACCAAGTAACACTGTTATAGCAGAGTTATAAATGGAAGTTACACAGTGGTGCTTCCAGGAGAACTTTTTTAAAGACATCAACTCATCAGTATATGTTTTACCATTTGCTCTTCTCTCTTCCTGCAGGCAAGGCCTGGAGATGAAGCAGCCAGCCATTTTGTGTTTATAAGGCAATAAACATAACAGCAGAACACTTGGTGAGAATATTAGCATAAAAACAAGGAGAGTTTGGGTCTCAGATACTATTGTTTAGCCACCAAATCACCCTGGACTACTTATCTTAGGACCTATTGTTTTGTGAGACACCTTCTCACACTTAGAGAAGGATAAACAGAAACTTTCACATAGAATCAAAAGACCTAAATTATTATACCCCTAACAACAGCAAGATAACTTAAAACATAGTGAGAGAAACACCAAATAAATCTTTTTTTTTTTTTTACAAATAGTTTATTATCAAATTAGTTTCCACATAACACCCAGTGCTCATCCCCACAAGTGGCCTCCTCCATGCCCATCCCCCCCTCCCCCCCACATCCATCAGTCCTCAGTTTTTGTCAGCATTCAAGAGTCTCTCACGGTTTGCCTCTCACCCTTTCCCCCACCATTTCCACCCTTCTTCTCCCCCTTGGTCCTCTGTTAAGTTCCTCCTAATCCTCCTATACGTGCACACATATGATATTTGTCCTTCTCTGCCTGACTTATTTCGCTCAGCATAACACCCTCAAGGTCCATCCATGTTGCTACACATGGCCAGATTTCATTGTTTCTCATTGCCATGTAGTATTCCATGGTATAGATAAACCACATCTTCTTGATCCATTCGTCTGTTGATGGACACTTAGGCTCTTTCCATGTTTTAGCTATTGTGGAGAGTGCTGCTATGAACATTGGGGTACATGTGCTCCTATGCCTCAGCATTTCTGTATCCCTTGGGTAAATTCCTAGCAGTGCTATTGCTGGGTCATAGGGGAGTTCTATTGTTAGTTTCCTGAGGAACCTCCACACTGTTTTCCAGAGGGGCTGTACCAGTTTACATTCCCACCAACAGTGTAGGAGGGTGCCCGTTTCTCCACATCCTCGCCAGCATCTAGAGTTCTCTGATTTGCTCATTTTAGCCACTCTGACTGGCGTGAGGTGGTATCTCAGTGTGGTTTTGATTTGTATTTCCCTGATGAGGAGGGATGCTGAGCATCGTTTCATGTGTCTGTTGGCCATCTGGATGTCCTCTTTGGAGAAGTGTCTGTTCATGTCTTCTGCCCATTTCTTCACTGGGTTGTTTGTTTTTCGGGCGTGTAGTTTGGTGAGTTCCTTATAGATTCTGGATATTAACCCTTTATCTGATATGTCATTTGCAACTATCTTTTCCCATTCCGTTGGTTGCCTATTAATTTTCTGGGTTGTTTCCTTGGCTGTGCAGAAGCTTTTAATCTTGATGAGGTCCCAACAGTTTATTTTTGCTCTTGATTCCCTTGCTTTTGGGGATGTGTCAAGTAAGAAGTTGCTGCGGTGGAGGTCAAGGAGGTTGTTTCCTGCTTTCTCCTCTAGGGTGTTGATAGTTTCCTGTCTCACGTTCAGGTCCTTTATCCATTTTGAGTTGATTTTTGTGCATGGTGTGAGAAAATGATCTAGTTTCATTCTTCTGCATGTTGCTGTCCAGTTCTCCCAACACCATCTGTTAAAAAGGCTGTCTTTTTTCCATTGGATATTCTTTCCTGCTTTGTCAAAGATCAGTTGGCTGTATACTTTTGGGTCCACTTCTGAGTTCTCAATTCTGTTCCATTGGTCTATGTGTCTGTTTTTGTGCCAATACCATACTGTCTTGAGGATGACAGCTTTGTAGTAGAGGCTGAAGTCTGGGATGGTGATACCTCCCGTTTTGGTTTTATTTTTCAGTATTACTTTGGCTATTCGGGGTCTTTTGTGGTTCCATACAAATTTTTGGATAGTTTGTTCTAGTTTTGAGAAGTATGCTGGTGCAATTTTGATTGGAATTGCATTGAATGTGTAGAGTGCTTTAGGTAGTAATGACATCTTAACTATATTTATTCTTCCTATCCATGAGCATGGAATGTTTTTCCATTTCTTTGTGTCTTCTTCAATTTCCTTCATAAGTTTTCTATAGTTTTCATCATACAGATCTCTTGTATCCTTGGTTAGGTTTATTCCGAGGTATTTTATGGTTTTTTGTGCAATTGTGAATGGGATCAGTTTCTTGATTTCTCTTTCTGTTGCTTCATTATTGGTGTATAAAAATGCAACCGATTTCTGTACGTTGATTTTGTACCCTGCAACTTGGCTGAATTCTTGGATCAGTTCTAGTAGGCTTCTGGTGGAGTCTGTCGGGTTTTCTATGTAGAGTATCATGTCATCTGCGAAGAGTGAAAGTTTGACTTCCTCTTTGCCAATTCTGATGCCTTTGATTTCCTTTTGTTGTCTGATGGCTGATGCTAGGACTTCCAGCACTATGTTAAACAACAGTGGTGAGAGTGGACATCCCTGTCGTGTTCCTGATCTCAGGGGGAAAGCTCTCAGTTTTTCCCCGTTGAGGATGATGTTAGCTGAAGGCTTCTCATAGATGGCTTTGATGATGTTTAAGTAGGTTCCTTCTATCCCAACTTTCTCGAGAGTCTTTATTAAGAAGGGATGCTGTATTTTGTCAAATGCTTTTTCTGCATCTATTGACAGGATCATATGGTTTTTATCTTTTCTTTTATTGATATGATGGATCACATTGATTGATTTGCGAATGTTGAACCAGCCCTGTAACCCAGGAATGAATCCCACTTGATCTTGGTGGATGATTCTTTTGATATGCTGCTGGATTCGATTTGCAAGGATCTTGTTGAGAATTTTTGCATCCGTATTCATCAAGGATATTGGCCTATAGTTCTCTTTTTTTGTTGGATCTCTGTCTGGCTTGGGAATCAGAGTGATGCTGGCTTCATAAAATGAGTCCGGGAGTTTTCCTTCGACTTCTATTTTTTGGAATAGCTTGAGAAGAATTGGGATTAATTCTGTTTTAAATGTCTGGTAGAATTCCCCAGGGAAACCATCAGGTCCAGGGCTCTTATTTGTTGGGAGATTTTTGATCACTGATTCGATTTCTTCACTCGTTATGGGTCTGTTCAGGTTTTCTATTTCTTCCCGTGTGAATTTTGGTAGTGAGTGTGTGTTTAGGAATTTGTCCATTTCTTCTAAGTTGTCCAATTTGTTGGCATATAATTTTTCATAGTATTCCCTGATAATTGCTTGTATTTCTGAGGGGTTGGTTGTAATAAGTCCATTTTCATTCATAATTTTGTCTATTTGGGTGCTCTCTCTTTTCTTTTTGATAAGCCTGGCTAGAGGTTTGTCAATTTTGTTTACTTTTTCAAAAAACCAACTCTTGGTTTCATTGATCTGTTCAATTGTTTCTTTGGTCTCTATGTTGTTTATTTCTGCTCTAATTTTTACTATTTCTCTTCTTCTACTGGGTTTAGGGCGTTCTTGTTGCTCTGCCTCTAGCTCCTTTAGGTGAGCTGTTAGATTTTGGACTTGTGCTTTTTCTAATCTCTTGAAATAGGCCTGGAGAGCAATGTACTTTCCTCTTAGGACTGCCTTGGCCGCATCCCATAGATTTTGAATTGTTGTGTTTTCATTTTCATTTGTTTCCATATATTTTTTAATTTCCTCTCTAATTGCCTGATTGGCCCATTCATTCTTTAGAAGGGTGTTCTTTAACCTCCATGTTTTTGGCGGTTTTCCAGACTTCTTCCTGTAATTGATTTCAAGTTTCAAAGCATTGTGATCTGACAGTGTGCATGGTATGATCTCTATTCTTTTATATTTATTGAGGGCTGCTTTATGTCCCAGTATGTGATCTATCTTGGAGAATGTGCCATGCGCACTTGAGAAGAAAGTAAATTCCCTGGCCTCAGGATGTAAAGTTCTAAATATATCCGTCAGATCCATCTGGTCCAATGTGTCTTTCAAGTCCATTATTTCTTTAGTGATTTTCTGTCTGGTTGACCTATCCATTGCTGTAAGCGGAGTATTAAAGTCCCCTGCTATTAGCACATTCTTATCTATAAGCTTGTTTCTGTTTGTGATTAATTGTTTTAGATATTTAGGTGCTCCCATATTCGAACACCAAATAAATCTTAAGATTGTATTTTTATTTCATCTCTACCATGTAGTGACTAAAGTACATATTATATAGAAATTAAATTTATACAGAACTTCAGAAAATTAAGTCTTCTTTGACTTTCTCTAAGATTGTTTTCATAAAATTGTATCATTTTCTTAAATAGATGATGTACATAGATGGGCAAAACTCAAGAGGTAGAGAAGACCTCACAGTGAAAAGAAATTCCTCCTGCTTCCCCGATCCCTCTTCAGAATGGTCACCAGTCTCCTGAGCGTGCTTCTCCAGAGGTAATGCTTGACTTTACAAACATGTATATGAAAGAGTTTCCAGATGAGACTAGCAAATGTGCCAGTGCTACTGAAAGAGTGAAGAAGCTAATGATAGCAAAGTGCTCATTAGCTTTGGAGATATGAAAGCCACTGGTGCCCCCGACAAGAAGTGCTTCAAGAGAGTGTTGAAAGCAGACAGCAGATCAGAGAGTGCTGGAAAAAGGACACAGCAGGCTTCCTAAACTGCTTGGATCGAGTAATTAATTGAAAACTTACATTTACTAAATATATTTCAATTATATTTTTAATGGCAACATATCATTATGAAATTAAATAATTAGTCATTCATTTTCAGAAAGTTCATCAAGACTTTCCACACAGGGCAAATCAAGAAATTACTCTTAGGATGTCAATGAGCTTGTGAGAAAAGTAATTAACACTCAAGGTATGAAAAAATTAAAACAGACATTTCTTCTTTAAACAGTAATAATTAATATATTCATAAGTATATTGAGACTATTAAATAGTAGTACTCACTAGGCCTTCTTCACTGGACTTTTTTGTTTCTTATTCCATATGTTCTTTTATTATACATTTCACTCCTGTGGTTTCAACTACCTTTTCTCTAAAACCATCGAAGTTACACCTCCAATCTGTCTTGGTAGGGGACATTAAAGAATGGTTTGGTAGGGGAGTGCCTGGGTGGTTCAGCTGGTTGATTTTGGTTCAGGTCATGATCTCACACTTTGTGAGTTCGAGCCCCAAGTCAGGCTCTGAACTGACGGCATGGAGTCTGCTTAATATTCTCTTTTTCCCTCTCTCTGCCTCTCCCAACTCATGCTCTTTCTAAGTAAATAAACATTAAAAAATGAATTGTTTGGTAGACAATTCTATTTTGTCCTTATTTATATGCCTGTCTATTCAATATGTTTACAACTGAACATGTTTCCCCATTTAACCTAACCTAGTATCTCATCCCTATACCATAGCTTCATGAGTTACACCGCCATCCATTCAGTTGCCCAAGTCAGAAACCTGGAAGCTAGGTTTGACTCTTCCTTTCCTTTGCCCCACTTATCCAAAAGCAATTACCAAAATGTGTAAGCTCCACTTCCCTAATAACTCTCAAATCAGTCTTCTGTAAATATAGAGGACACTATCTTCACTGATAATTAGACTAAGGCCTTCATTTCTGAACTTGGTAACTAAAATCACTTCCATTATTGGACTTTTAAAATCATTCTTTGGGCGCCTCGGTGGTGGGTAAGAGACTGACTCTTGATTTTAACTCAGGTCATGATCTCACCATTAGTGAGATGGAGTCCTTCATCAGGCTCTGCACTGACAAGGTGGAGCCTGTTTGGGATTCTTTCCCTCTCTTGCTCTGTTCCTCCCCTACTCACATGCTCTCTCTCTCAAAATAAATAACTAAACATTTTTAGAAAATAAAATAATTTTTAATACTGACAGCTGAATGATTTTTTTCTAGGACAAATCTAATCATGTGCTTGCATTCTCTAAAGACTTCATTACTGCATAGTCACATGGCAGCCCAGCCCCTCCACTCTCCAGCACTTCCACACGAGTTTGTTTGCCACTGTTTCCCACTTGGACACACACCCACTATCCCATTCATCCTCATTTTACCATCTGCCTGGCTACCTTCAATTCTTACTGCACTATTGGTTAGATATTTCAAATGTCATCGCTGGAAGTACCAATACATTTTTAGGGAAAATGTATGGATTTGACAGCATAAAGCACATGGGAAGACCTCTGTAAATACAAAAACACTCTGAAAATATATTTGATCATTTTCACCAAGAGCTTTGATAAGAGTATTAAGTCAGAATTGCCTGGAGTTAAATATTGCAAAAAGGTTCCTTTAAAAACAGAGTCTTCTTTGGGCCATAGGTCCTGTCTTTCATAGCATGACTAATGTAAACAACCAACAGTTCAAATGACCTTAGCTCATGAAGACAGGAGTCTGTGTGAACCTCAGACATGACACTAGTTGAACCCTGTCCTCACTAAAGGCCTGATCTCAGTTCCAGGATGCTGGAAGTGGAAAGCGTTTTCAAAACTAAGTGGATTGCAAACGGATTCTGTGGCAATTCAGCCATGAAAATATTTCTTAGAGCTTCAGGGAATCCTAACACTTCCTCAACAAAATCTTTATAGATCTGTCAGCAGTTCAGACTTGTAAAACTTCCTCTCTGCTGGCGAGGATATGGAGAAACGGGCACCCTCCTACACTGTTGGTGGGAATGTAACTGGTGCAGCCCCTCTGGAACAGTGTGAAAGTTCCTCAAAAAATCAACACTAGAACTCCCCTAAGACTCAGCAATAGCACTGCTAGGAATTTACCCAAGGGATACAGGAGTGCTGATGCACAAGGGCACGTGTACCCCAATGTTCACAGCAGCACTCTCAACAATAGCCAAATCCTGGAAAGAGTCTAAATGTCTGTCAACTGATGAATGGATCAAGAAGATGTGGTTCATCTGTACCATGGAACACTACATGGCAATGAGAAAGAATGAAATCTGGCCATGTGTAGCAACATGGATGGACCTTGAGGGTGTTATGCTGAGCGAAATAAGTCAGGCAGAGAAAGACAGATACCATATATTTTCACTCATATATGGAACAGGAGAAACTTAGCAGAGGACCATAGGGGAGGGGAAGGAGCAAAAAAAATAGCTGAGAGGGAGGGAGGCAAATCATAAGAGAATTAAATACTGAGAACAAACTGAGGGTTGATGGGGGGTGGAGTAGAGAAGGGAAAATGAGTGGGCACTTGTTGGGATGAGCACTGGGTGTTATAGGGAAACCACCTTGACAATAAACTATAATAAGAAGTAAAACTAAAAATAATAAAAGAGAGTAAATAGCAAACAAAAAACCTTTCCTCTCAGTTTGAAGCAGTGGTGGGGTTGGGGGCATATTAAAAGTACAGTGTGTATCATTTTGCACTCACCCTTTGTATCATTAACCCCCCACCCCTACCCTAGATGGCATTTATACACTGTCTCCTAATTCTGTTTAGAGGTTTGTAAGATGACTATTTGGAACAGAAGAACCAAGCAGATTTGGGCCATGGCCATGCAAAGTTTATTCAGAAAAGACCAGAAGAAGCAGTTTAAACATTTGCAGAAGTGGATTCCTTGTTGCCTTAAGATATGGACTGTAGGTATTTATTCCTTAATACAAAATATGATTTCTTTAAAATTATTTTGTGGTTATTTCAGAAATGAAATATATTTTGGTTTATTTATATGTTAATCAAAGGAAGAATTAAATTATAATTATAGAAATATGATCTCTATATAATTATAGAAATATGACCTTTTGATATTTGTATCAAAAGTATAAAAAGTAAATTCAGCCGTGATATTTCTGTATTCATTTTAAGAACAAAATGAAAATAAATGTAGGCTGCTCTAAAAGATAAAGCCATATCATTGCAGCATAAAATCCTAAAATTTGCCTCTTGTTTGACGCTTATTGCTCTTCCCCAAAGGAACGTGTTTTATCTATTCCATAACTCTGAGGATCTTAAACAAATCTAGTTTTGAATGTGAGAAATCACTGGTTTTAAGAAAATACTTCATGTACATGACCTTAACTAAGCATAGTCATGCTGCTCATCATGAATCGAAGTCCAGTGAACAAAAAGGTGAAATTATATCAGGTGTAATTAATGTTTGGGTAATAATGTGTAATTATTAATTAAATAAACTGGCATTAAAAATGAGAACTCATTGTTCCATAGGCCTGGAAGTGATCTAGTGACATTTCTTGAGGTCATTTACCCAAAAAGTTATATTGTCCCATTGGAATAAAATAAAATAAAATAAATCACTTAAAACATGTATTAACTTAAACAGAATTTTGAACACATTAATTGGCATCATTTTTTTTTCACCCTGACATTTTATCAAACCATTTTACTTAAACATGTATTTTTTGTATCCTTCCTTACTGATTACCAAGTCAATTTTTCGAGGCATCTAACCAAGTTGCCCAGAATATATGTTTTCATTTTCATCTAAGTTGTTAGAAAGAAAGCCATTTTGGAGTTTGTATGTATTGCCAGCACTGGAAATTCCGTCTCAGGCTAAACTTGTCTTCTGCATAACATCAAGACTTAAAATAAATTGGTTCTGTAAGTTTTTATTCATAATTTCCACAAGGCTACTATGTTCAGTGACATGAAACATACATGAGGGACATACGTGTGACACTATATGCAGGAATAATAGCGGTTTCTGTCAACATTTTTGCTTCTATTTTTACTGGTTTGACCAGATAATGCCTGCGAATTGAGCATCAGTTGAGATTATTTCATAATAGTGTATTTTTCTTTGATAGTTCTTCATTTTTTCAAGTAAAATAATCGAAGCAATGCCTATAATGAAAAACTTCACAAATGCTTGAATACAGTACAAGCATTTTCTGGATGATGATGCTGCCAAAACATTTATATCTGAACATATAAGTAATTTACTATATAATGAAAATTGTTACAGATATGGATTCCCTGACAATATAGAAATTTGTATTTTCACATTTGGTCAAAACAGTGTTGGATATTTAAATGGGCTGCTGTATTTCTACCAAACTGAATTCTAAACAGCCTTCAGATCCAGTTCTAGTCTACTTTCCTTGTAAACATTCCCCATCCAGCTCACAGTGATCTCTCCCTTCTGAGAATTTCTACACTATTTGCTGCCTCTATTAGTGACTTATAATTTAGTTGTACTCTTCTATATTGGTTTCAATTCTTCATAGCAGTTTAATTTCTCCACTTTGTTGATTTTAGACTATCTTATACTTCTATCTTATCCTCTATGCTACTTACCATATTATTTTCTATAGTATAATTACTCAGTAAGTGCTCACTGATTGTGAAGTATATTTAGTCAGTTTTACAAATAAATGTCTTCTAATTGGCCTGTATACCATCTCCAAATGACTGTACAGATTAATCAAGGCCATCCAAATCTATTTTACTGAAAATCAGAAGAGGCTATAATGAAATCAATAGAATACTTACTCAAACATGAATAAGCTTTTGTATTTCTAGGGCCGTACAATTGGCAGCATAAAGTATCAAAGAGTATCTAATTTCTAGCACTGAATAAAAAATAATAGCAATCTCTCTGTTCCAATTAAAAGGAAGGACTTTTTTGAAATATATAAATGGGAAACATGGGAAACTTCATTGGCTGAAATCAAATTTATTGTGTCATCCTTTCTTCAATTTTTTCTGCAGCATGATTGTTAAATATTTTTCTCTATATATTTTAATTGTTGACACAATAGTGGATTATTGCAAAAAATATTAGATGACAACAATGGCATTACTAACAGTTCTTCTGCATCACTACAAGACTAGAAATTATACTCATTTTTTCATTGATTTTACTTTTATTGATTTATCATTTACTACACATATATCATATATTGCATACTGACTAATGTTACTAAACGTGACATGGCAAGGTGTATATACAGTTAGTAGAATAGAAATGCAGGTGAGAGGAAGATTTTAAATGAGGTAGTCTGCTTTTGCTCCCCTGCTTTGGGCTGGAATGCCCACAGCCTCAGTAGGAAATTCATTGTCATCCAACAAAAGAAACCAATTCACACTGCTTAAAATGGATTCCATTATACAAGGATATCTGATAAAAAATTAGGAATCCATTCTCAATGTTGCTGTCAACATCATTATTACTGAGGTGTTCTATTTGTTTCTTTATAATTTCAGTTGTTAGAAAATTATTTCTTATTCTCAATCACATCTTTATTTTTTGGCTTTCACCCACTGATCCTGATGGTAGTTCTTAAGTTTTTACAGAATCTCCATCTTTATATCTCAGTCTTTCAAATACCTGAAGATTGTTTCTAGTGTTATCATTTTTAAAATTATTTTTGTTTTTTTAATTATTTTTTAAATTTACATCTACATTAGTTAGCATATAGCGTAACAGTGATTTCAGGAGTAGATTCCTTAATGCCCCTTACCTGTTTAGCCCATCTCCCTCCCACAGCCCCTCCAGTAAACCTGTTTGTTCCCCATATTTAAGAGTCTCCAATGTTTTTGTCCCCCTCCCTGTTTTTATATTTGCTTCCCTTCCCTTATGTTCATCTGTTTTTTATCTTAAAGTCCTCATATGAGTGAAGTCATATGATATTTGTCATTCTCTGACTAATTTCGCTTAGCATGATACTCTCTATGTAGTATGTACCCTCTATGCAGTTTCATCCATGTAGTTGCAAACGGTAAGATTTCATTCTTTTTGATTGCTGGAAATTACTCTCATTTAAATAATGTCTACAAAGTGTTCAAATCACAGTGGATGATCTATGCCAAGGAATCCCAGAAATACTTCTGATTATTTCAAGAAGGCTGATAATTTCCATAAACTTTTTTCCTTCACTGAGAGGATTAGACCACAAAGTCTGGACAGGCTGATCAGTGACATCAAAATGAGCCCTGCTTTAGTCAAGAAGAAAGATAACTTCTACTGGTCCATACTATAAACTACCTCTTACCGGTATACAGTAGATTGGGAATATACCTATTTAGTATTATTAAATATAATATGGTTTGTTTGCTGTTGCCATGTACTTTGATAAAATGGATATACAGGTTAATTTCCCTTTTAGGAGTTACACAAAATTTGCATCCAAACTCAAATTTAGGAAATATCATTCTTTAATATTTTTGTTTGAAGGTTTTGTCATTTTCTGCAGCCTCTGATAATAATTAATAACAGAAAGATAAACATGTATTTTTTCCAGTTGAATAAAAATACATTGGATTTCAGCTCTTCATATGTTTATACAAGTATATGTGTGTGTGTTTACAATTCTCTCATTGAAAAAATATGGTAATAATCTTTTATAATTTCCAACAGATTTTTTTTTACTTGACTTGTAATGTATTTTGAGCCCTGAAAAAAGGTAAAATTCCATGACATGAATCCAATTCAATATCCCTAAGCAAGCTTTGCACTTAACCCCTAAATATCAGCCCAGATCTTCATCTTTGTTTATGTTGATATCAAGCTGTATCACATAACAATTTCACCAATAAATATAGATGCCTTCCTCTAATGTAGTATGTAATGAAAACTCCATTATCACTAAGACAACCTAATTGCCACAATTACGCTATAAGCTCATATGAGGAACGTATTAATTTTTATAATTCTTACCTGCATTTATCTTTCATGCTAGCAGCGTGCTATGGTTACAATTTCCACCACACATCCATTTTATCATTATATCCGTGGTAAAATACTAAAATCTAATGTATCATACTATTTCCTAAGTTATTAACCTATGGCTATATTTTCTGTAAATAAATGTTATGGAGTTTTATTGTTGGTTTGCTTATTTTTTTGCCTTTAATCACAGAACTTCAGCCAAAAGAGAACAGGCTTTTTTACCTTTGGTAGCTGAAATCTTACTCCCATACTTTAAACCAGATAACTAGGTCTCTATGTGTATTTTATCCTCTCCATCCAAAATTCCATTCTTTTCATCACCCTAAATTCTGAAAAGATTTTACAATTGTGATTGGTTGTTGACAGAGGAAATAATCTGTTACATCTTTTCTCCATCCCATTTCCTAATTTGTCATAACCAATTGTTTTCCTTCACTTTTTAAAAAAATTGATGTATTTCAAGATAATCATGGTACTCCTGTGACATCCTTAGGCTAAGGGCATTTTTAAAGAAATCCATAAGAAAATTGCTATTTCATGCTGATGCATAGGAGCACATGTACCCCAATGTTCAGAGCAGCACTCTCCACAATAGCTAAAACATGGAAAGAGCCTAAGTGTCCATCAGCAGATGAATGGATCAAGAAGATGTGGTTTATCTATACCATGGAATACTACGTGGCAATGAGAAACAATGAAATCTGGCCATGTGTAGCAACATGGATGGACCTTGAGGGTATTATGCTGAGCGAAATAAGTCAGGCAGAGAAGGACAAATATCATATGTTTGCACGTATAGGAGGATTAGGAGGAACTTGACGGAGGAACAAGGGGGAGAAGAAGAGGGGGAAATGGTGGGGGAAAGGGAGAGAGGCAAACCATGAGAGAGTCTTGAATGCTGACAAAAACTGAGGACTGATGGATGTGGGGGGGAGGGGGGGATGGCCATGGAGGAGGACACTTGTGGGGATGAGCACTGAGTGTTATGTGGAAACTAATTTGACAATAAACTATTTGTAAAAAAAAAAAAAAGAAAAAGAAAATTGCTATTTCATAATTGCTAGAATTTCATAAATTTATTTCTACCCATAGAATAGAGAATACCAGTAGATTTTCCTACTGCACTTAAACATATATATATATATACACACACACACATACATATGTGTGTGTGTGTGTACTGTAATTGATCCTCCCAGAAATAAAAAATTGATAACTAAAGCTTACATAGATGGTTATTAAATGTGTAAGAAAGATTACATATCAGAAATCCAATGTTTGACACATGCATTTTCCTCCACAGTGAAGCTAACATCAAGCTAATAAGTGGGTATTGCTTTCTCCTAATTGATGTTATGCTACTCAAAATAAATGCTAAGTCTCTTATATAGCATTCATAGAGGCCCCAGGGCATGAGAGAAAAAGAATCCTTCAGTACTTTTGTAATAAAGATTTCATATTTTTCCATAAAACTTTATGGACAGCTTAATTATATCAGGATGGACAATTCTTGCATAGTTCCTCTTAATCATGTGTTTCAAAATATACAACAAATCAGAGACTTATCACTACTACACAACAATGAGGTCATGAGAGAGAGTAGTACAAAAATAACTATACAGGCAAGGGGAACAAAAGCGAAAATAAACTATTAGGACCATATCAAAATAAAAATCTTCTGCACACTGTAGGAAACAATGAACAAAGCTAAAAGCCAATCGACGAAAGGGAGAAGATATTTGCAAATGACATATCTGATAAATGGTTAGTATCCAAAATATATAAAGAACTTGTACAACTCAACGCCTGAAAAACAAATAATCCAATTAAAAATTGGTCAAAAGATATGAACAGATGGTTCTCCACAGAAGATATCCATATGGCCACCAGACACATGAAAAGATACTCAACATCACTCATCATCGGGGAAATACAAATCAAAACCACAATATCCCTTCACACCTGTCAGAATGGCTAAAATCAAAAACACAAGAAACAACAAATGTTGGAGAGAAATAGAAACCCTCACACAATGCTGGTGGGAGTACAAACTGGTGCAGCCACTGTGGAAAACAGTATGGAGGTTCCTCAAAAGGTTAAAAATGGAATATTCCACAGTCCAGTAATCACAGTACTGGATACTTACCCTCAAAATACAAAAACACTAATTCAAAGCGGTACATGCACCCCTGTGCTTATAGCAGCATTATTTACAATAGCCAAATTATGGAAGCAGCCTGAATGTCCATTGACTGATGAGTAGATAAAGAAGAGGTGGTATACATACACAATGAAATATTACTCAGCCATCAAAAAGAATGAAATCTTGGCATTTACAACAATATGGATGGAGCTAGAATGTATAATGCTAAGGGAAACAAGCCAGTCATAGAAAGACAAATACTATATGATTTTACTCATCTGTGAAATTTAAGAGAAAAAAAACCCAAAGGAGCAAAGGGGGAAAAAAGGAGAGAGAGAAAGACTCCTAACTATAGAAAACAAACTGGTGGTTACCAGAGGGGAGGTGGGTGAGGAGATGGGTGAAATAAATGATGGGGATTAAAGACTACACTTAACCATGATGAGCACTGAACAATGTATACAATTGTTGAATCACTGTATTGTACATCTAAAACTAATATAACACTGTATATCAATGATATTGGAATTAAAAAAATTAATTGAAAAAAATTTTAATGAAAATTCTCCCATCACATCATTAAAAAAATGTTCCTACATGAGGAAATTGGATGTGGGAATAGGGGATATGGAATTAACTGTATTTCCCACTCATGTATTTCTGTCAGCTTAAAGTCACCGAAAGAAATAAAACCCATTAAAAAAAATAACTATACACTCTGTGGTAAAGGATTGAGAATATAAATTATTGCACAATTTTATGAAGACATTTTTACAAGCCAAGTTTAAGCATTTTTAATTACATTTATTAATTACTTCCTCTTATGGTTATGATTTAGTGTCATAATGCACACAATATCGTTAAAGATTTTCAATCTCTGAATACTGCTCTACACTGTACACTTATTTACAAATGTGAATATGAAACATTTTCACTGATTTGTTAAACTTCCTCCTTTACATTTTTCTTTTGTAACCATCAGAGTCAGTACCAAGTTGATTCATGTGATTATAGTTTGTCCGTATAGAGAATGGACATATATATATACCCACAACTTATTGTTTTGAGTAACAGATTCAATCCAAATGCCTCTTTGTCTTTTGAGAAAGAAAGTTAAGGAATAAAAGAGACTGAGGGCTAGTATCTCCATTTGTAACCTGATATTATGGGCTGGACTGTACCCTAGCCCCAATGTTCATATTTTGAAGTCCTAACCCTCAGTACTTTAGAATGTAAACTTATTTGGAGATAGATTACAGAGGTAATTAAATAAAAATAAAGTCTTAGGGTAAGTTCTAATCCAATATGATTGGTGTCCTCATAAAAGGAGGACATTGGCACATATAGACGGAAGACAACATGAAGATACAGGGAGAAGACGTCCATCTGCAAGCCAAGGAGAAAGGCCTCAGAAGAAACCACCTCTGTAGACATAGTGATGCCAGACTTCCAGCCTCCAGATGGTGAGAAAATACATTGTTGTTGTGTAAGCCACCCGGGCTGTGGTACAGCCCTAGCAAGTGAATACACTTGGTAATGACCTTTTCGCCTTTTGGAGGTGGATCCAATTTTTATGCCTTCCAGTTAGCAATTTTTATAGTTTTAATTTCATTAAATTCAGATTTTCAAAGTAGTGTTATTCTTACCCCTAAGTTATGAAAAGACTTGGAAGTATACTTCTTCATACTGAGAAAAGTATATATCTAAAGAAACTTTTTATTCTTATTTAAGGACTCCAACTGGCAACAGAATTCAGATGCAATCAGTAAGTTCTTGGAGAGCATATGTGTAGGTGATGGTGTCTAAAGAGAGGCTTTTCAATGCTGAGTTGGAACTAAAAATTGGATTCTTGCATTTTGATTGTGAAATAGGAGACAGCATATTAATAGAATAATATTGAAATAATTAGGGGAGTTACAACTCCTTTGTGTGAATAGCATAAAAGTATTAATTTATTTCCATGTAGTAAATCTTCCAAATAAGTAAAATTATTTTCACTCCAAAAGCAACAATTGACAGGTCTATTTCTAGATGCATATTTTTTTTGCTTTTACTCCTCAGAGTATTATTTAGTCAAAGTTTGTAATCACTCTGTCTCCAGACAAACCAAAGCCAAATAAATGAAACAAAGTAAAATGTAACACTGTTCAAAAATTTAGTGATAGGTATGGTAGCTTCCATGATCATGTTTCATGCTCTATTTCGCTTTCATGCTGAGTTTTTCAAAAATGAGTTTATGAAGTTCTCCAAACATATAGCTCTAGATAAATGGTTCTACACAAAAGTTATGACTGTATAACAATGGATTGTAATTGGTATGTACCAAGTCAACTCCATCTCAAATGCTGTAACTCACTAATGTGGCACTACAACTAATATCTGTGGTTCCCTCTGTTACATAATGAAAATGTCTAAGTCTATCAACCATGTATTATTCAGCTATGTTAGTGCCCCTGGCTAGGGAAGGTCTCCTCCATCCGCATCTGATCCCCGAGCTCTCAATTGAGATCGAAGTTTATCTCTGTGTCCAGGGACTCCAGGCAACATTTAGAACTGGAATGAGGATCTAAGCTAAAAACAAGGGAATTGAGAGAATATTGCCATAATGAACAGTGAGTATCTCAGCCTCCTTGCTCAGACCTGTTCCCAGAATAGCTGTAACACAACTGGATGTGTGTGTGTGTGTGTGTGTGTGTGTGTGTGTGTAGAAACTGAACCTCAGAGATGAGATAGTCCCCCAAGGTTGACAAGCTTCTTGACAACCCTGCAATGAAGGCTGCCAATCAACAAACCCCACCTCCATTCACAGATCTCCCAAAGACCTCACTCTTAAATATGAATGGACAGCCAAGGAACCATCAAACAGACACTTGAGAAAAGACTTTAGCTTAAGGGAGAAGAGCCAAAACAAAAAGGGAAAAAAAATAGTCCTGAAGGAGATAATAGCAATGAATAAAGAAATAACAGTGATGAATACAGAAGAAGAACATTTCAAGAAGAGAGAAGCCTATTGTCATCTCACTGGAGAAATGAGAAGGTATCATTCCCATAAAACTAGAACAGGGATGAATGAAAAAGAAACACGTAAGAAAGAGCAATCATTTTGTAAAATATGGCAAACAAAATAAATATTTCAATAGAAAGATTAAAATGTAAGATCTCCCTCCCAAAAATAAACGTTAAAAGTTTTAAAAAAAATTTAGAGTTCATAAATGTATAAAGACGTGTTGGAGTTTTAAAAAAAAATAACAGGGACACCTGGGTGGCTCAGCAGTTGAGCATCTGACTGTGGCTCAGATCATGCATGATCTCAGGGTTCATGAGTATGAGCCCCATATCGGACTCGCTGCTGTCAATTCAGAGCCTGATTCAAATCCTCTGTCCCTCTCTCTCTCTCTGCCCCTCCCCCACTTGCATGCACACGCACTATTTCTCTCTCTCTCAAAAATAAATATTTTTAAAAACCCAAGTGTACAGAAAATTAATCAAATGAATAGTTGGCACTATTACTTCAGGAGTAAGAATATTGTAAGAGAACGAAAGTGTGATCACAGTACAGGGCTAAGTTATTAATGAGCAATGTTTGCTGTCATAAAAAGGTAAACATTATAATTAAAAATATGATGTAATTATTTAGGAAAACAGAGATGAAGGAAATGAGGATAAGATCCAGTAAATGTTCAATCCTCAATTACCAGAAAGGAAGTCAATGATTCAGATATGTAAATATCTGAGGCAATTTCCATTCAGTAGTAGGGACTGGAAATTTTATTTCTAAGCTATGTGTATACATTACTTTGATTAGTGTAAAAATCAATTCTATATTGTAAAAAATAAATAAATAAAAATCAATTCTATGAACAACATTTCATATGGAATCAGTGTTAACAGAAAGTAAAATTGCATTGTTCAAGGTAGTTAGAGCTTGAGAAGATAGGTCTTGGAAAGAAATGACTGAAAAACAGAAATTTCTTTCCACCTTTGCTAAGACTGTTATTAATATGTCTCAGACCTAGACTGGCCACCTCACATACTTCCCAGTGACATTAGGCAAGTTGCTTTACCTCCAGGTACCTCAGTTTGCCTCTGTGAAATGGCGGCAATGACAAAGCTCATCTTCCGAGATTAGCATAAGGATTCTTACATGGTGCTGGCACTCCGTAAGCATCCAAAGAGTGACCCAACAAGTAGATCCCTGGGTTGCTGGGGCTGGGTAAGACATCAGCTGATGCTGAACTAACCAGGTCTCTGATTTGGACCCAAAAAGAGGCTGACAACATATATGCCTACAGGGTCGTGTGAAGGCCTCGCTGGATTAAGAGGGACGGATGTTGGAGTGAAGGCGACCTCTATGTGAATGACAGTGCCTGTGAAAACAAGCACCATCTGAAAGGAACAGAAATTACTCAGCTACATCCCATGCAGAAATATAAGCCATCTGTACCAGATTAACCTAATTTTTAGATCACTTGATTTTCAAATTATCTGATTTTTAAGTCATAACAAATTTTAAAAACATTATGCAAGCCAAAGAAAGCCCATCATCAACCATGCTCCCAGCTCCTCAGTTAGTAGTATCTGAGGATATATAATATCAAGCAGAGATTATCTCCACAATCTCGCTCTGTATGGCACTTAGTAAAAACACCGCCCAGGTCATTCTTTATTACTGTCTGTGAGAAGGGCTATAATATAGTCTCTTATTTACTGATGAATGAAAATAGCTCTGTTTGAAGCTGACGGTATGACAGAAGGGGACAGAGAGTAATTTAAAACATTTTAAAGCACAAATATTCTTTAATATTCCAAGCACTACTGAATGCCTATTAATAACTGAAGAGTTCATTGATAATTTTGCTCCTTGGTATACTCTTTCCCAGTAATTCTGACATTTACTAAAAAGCAAGGCTTTAGCTTCTGTAATCATAGATAAGCTTTTAAATCCTCTAGTAAGGTCATTTTAATATGCTTTTGAAATGTTTCAGCTAGTTTTTGAAAATACTTAAAGTCACAGGCAATATGTATAACATTAGTAAATAAAGTAAAATAGTAGAGAGGAAAATCATTTTCCTTTGACCTTGTAAGTTTAACATAGAAAAAGTAAGAAAACTAGACACCTATCTAAAAGCAATGAATTACCACTTCTCTGTCCACCATCTTAAATAAAGACACTAAAATAATCAAAATGTATTTGAGCTGAATTATAATTACACTTTAGGAAACAGCTATGTCTGTCACTAGAAAAACATAAAAAATTTCTTACCCTTCCAAGTAAACCCTGGGCATAATGTCAGTGCAGACAAATATTGATCAGTGATAGTTAAAGATGAAATGAAAGTGAATACCCATTTCAAAAATTCTTAAATGTGTAAATTAGTATGCAACATGTTGTAGAGACATGAAAAAAATCTTGGAAATCTTAAAATAACCTAAAATCACAAGATATCCAAACATTAACTGAGAACTGCTCTATAAAATTCTATGTGCAATCATTAAAATCTGTCTTGTAGCATTTTTTAAAAAAGATATCATCACCAAATATGACCACTTGTTTCTATTCTACCCCATGTATATTCCATTAACATTGACTTTTTAGGTTGGCACAGCCTGCAGACCCATTCTGGCCCTACCCATTTGCTTACTATTGACTAAGAGCCACTTTTCTTTCATACAAACACAGTAGAATGGAGTACTTATGGCAAAGACCATATGACCCACAAGGCCTAAAATATTTACTACCTGGTCCTTTACAGCAAAAAAAAAAAAAAAAAAAAAAANTTCCATTAACATTGACTTTTTAGGTTGGCACAGCCTGCAGACCCATTCTGGCCCTACCCATTTGCTTACTATTGACTAAGAGCCACTTTTCTTTCAAACAAACACAGAAGAATGGAGTACTTATGGCAAAGACCATATGACCCACAAAGCCTAAAATATTTACAACCAAATAATTAACAGCAAAAAAAAAAAAAAAAAAAAAAGCCAATTCTCATTTTAAAAACATATATTAGATCAAAATTTATTATTCAGTTTGTCCCTCTCAGTATGTATACTCATAAAGAACAGAAACACTTTTACATCTTTCATATTAATCCATAGTATTAACTACTGTAACAATAATCTCTTTTTATGACAAAACAATGAAACATCTAGGTAAATGAGAAATGAGGACTGTCATCTGTCTATGACAAATATTTTTTAAAATGTGCTCCATATGAAATATTATAATGATCTGGGGAAGTGTGATCTATATCTGTGGGTGTCAAAGTTTTTCTACTGTAGATTTATTTTTTCTTAAGTAAAATCTTACTATGGAATTCACTTACAGAACAGATTCTTATCTGTTACAGAAAATTTCCACCATGTCTTGGCAGGGAAAAAAAAAAAACAATTCCAGAGAGTCCTTGAGTATTAAAGAACACGGTTTGCAATGGTCTAGAAGAATTGCAGTTATTATGGGCATATACAACTGGATCATAACTAGAGAAAAAGAATCAATGACTTTTATTTCATTCATTTCACTATAACAAGCCTTTACAGCAGAGACTGTCATATAGAGATACAGTATATTCTAAAGGACATTGTCATGGAACTCAACACATCCACCACTAACTAGGACATTACTATGAAGGCTACTTAGACCAAAATCATTTCTATCTACATCAGACCTACAAACTAATAGGCCCCAAAATTTTTCCACTTAACCAGACTGTTATTTATTGATGGCAGTACACACTAGTCATCTTGGAGAAGATACCCATATTTGGTTTAATGTCTGAAGTGAACTTAATGAGCTAAAATAGTCACAGAAATGCTCAAGACTTGAAGAGTAGTAAACTACTGACTGATCATCACAAAAGCAATCTTCCTATAAGTTGACTCCTGAGAGAAACCACAAAAATGATTATTTTAAAAAGCTTGTTTATTTTTGATAGATTGAGAGAGAGAGCATGCACACACAAGCTGGGGGCAGAGAGAGAGAGAGAGAGAAAGAATCTGAAGCAGTGTGGAGCACCCTGATGTGGTGCTCAAACCTACAGACCATAAGATGACCTGAGCCAAAATCAAGAGTGGAACATTTAATTGACTGAGCTATCAGGCACCTACAAAAATAATTATTTAGGAAAATTCTTTTCATCATTCCTTACTTAAATTAAAATTGTATTTCTCCTGTGCCTCAGTTTTACTCAGTGCTAACCTAAATGCACCAAGTGTTATGTGATTAGGATGCATGCGTCTGTCCTGTATTTTTCCTGAAATATTTGAATGAAGGAGCTCTCAATCTGTAAAGGGAAAATATATTTTTGTGTTAAATAGAAGATAAGCATGTTTTAATTGTCTAAACTTATCGGCATATGACTTCTGAATCTTTCAACACAAGTTCCAGCCATGGATCCTGTTTCCTACCCTCAGGCGAGGTTTCTGTACACTGACTTGACAAGCTCTGACTGTAAGATGTGTGATGGACTCGGGAGCCAGGCTTAGACTTGAATCCAGGCTCTGTCATGAAGAAGCTATGGGACCTTATGCATCATGATATTTTTTATTGATCATGATTAAGCTGGAATTTATCAGAGAACCTTGGTCATAAATGGTGAGAGGATTTCATGGTACAGTGTATAAGAAGGACTTAGCACGAGGCCTGGTAAGGTGAACAAAAAGATGGAGGTGAACATCTTTCTCTGGACTCCTCTGTCCAACTTGCACAGGTCGAGCCATCCTTTAGGGCTCTGTCTCTGTCCTCCAGTTTGCCTGACAACCTAGATCCCAGCCACTCACATCTTGAAGCAAAGCTGCTAATTACATGTAGCCAGAAAAAGGTCAAGTTCTGTTGTGGAGAAAAAAGCAACTTAGAAGAACAAGTAAATACTCGAGTGTGTTTACATGGCATTCTGGGACTTCTGTGAGGTAGAATCTGAGTAAGAGACTCATTCTGCGTTGGAACAAATAGATGAAAGAGATGCTTTATCAAAGTGGTGACACCCTGGAGGGAAATAAGGCAGAGCCCACCATTGTTGGATAAAGCTAAATGGGTGCACAGAGGAGGAAAACAACAGACCATTTTAGGAGATAAGATGGGGTGTTAAGCCCTTAGTTTTGCTCAAAGTGAAAAGCAGACACTCATCTCTGCCCTTCTGAATTAAGTTGCTCCCATAGCACAGGGAAAAATGCCTTCTTCACATACATTATAACTCTTAAACACTATTTGCTCTAACATGCAATACATATTTGCTATTTAATCAGTACTTCAGAGTGGGAGTCAGAATGTTCCCTTCCTTCCCTCTTCCCTCTCCACTTCCTGAACTTATTACAGTAGTAAACACTCAGAATAAAAGATACTTATCAAGTTGAACATGGAGTTCTTTAAATTCAGTCACGAATTATGCCCTGCTGTGGATTTTGTACATAGGTAATAATACCTATTAATACAGAAATAAAATACCAGCAAAGTCTTTCATGGATGGGTATAAAATCTGAAATGTGAAGGAGGAAGGAACACACTGGGGAAGAGAATGTTATAATCAGACAAGTGCAAATCCAAATACCCTCTTGCAGTAGAAGAGCAGGAATAGTCAGGCATGTACATTTTTTATTGAGGTACAATTGGCATTCAACATTATATGAATTCAGGTATACAGAGAATGACTTGATGTTCATATATATTACAAGATGATCACCATGAGAAGTCTAGTTAACATCCATCACCATCTGTAGTTAGAATTTTTTTCTTGTGATGTTTCCATGGCTGTTTTGATCCTTACACTGATCAAAATTCAACATCACCCAGTGCCATCTAAACAGTGCTCATTCTAGGACCAATGAGGCTGATTTGTCATTCTGATGCTTGAGAAAGAATGTCAAAATTCCAACTTAGACATATAATGCAAGGTGGAAGACAAGATGTGGCATGGAATCCTTCCTTTCTCCTAAAGATCAAATAATTTTTCTCAATACTTAAGACTTGATATGTCAGCTCCTTCAAAATGTTTTTTAAATATCATTAATAACTGAGATTTATGCTTTCCCTTAACTTCTTTTTTCTCTGCCTTTTTTAATCTCTCTCTAGATTAAGGGTTCTCAATTCTGGCTGCATATTAGCACCACCAGGGGAGCTTTTAAAAATACCAATATCAAGGGCTCAGACAGCTAAGCATTCAACCTTGGCTCAGGTCATGATCTCGGGGTTCGTGAGTTCAATCCCCACATTGGGCTCTATGCTGTCAGCACAGAGCCCTCTTCAGATCCTCTGTCTCCCTCTCTCTGCACCTCACTCATGCTCTCTCTCTCTCTCAAAAATAAATAAGCATTAAAAAAAACAAAAAAACAAAACTTCAAGGCCCAGTAAATGGTCTGAGGATAAGGACCTAAACTTCCAAATTTTTTAAAAGCTCCCTAAATTATTCTAATGTGCAACTAAAGGTTTCTGCCCCAGCCAGTCTCATTCATACCCAGAGCTTCAATTACTTTTTGTATTAAATCCAAAACCGAAGAAGCTCCCAATCCATGATAATTTGGCATCTCTTGCTCTGCCAGACTACCAGGTCCGTGAGGATGAGAACCATGTTGGTTCTCATATTGGTTTCCTGCTGGCCTGCTTCACCCCAACACCAACATGATGGCGAAACATAGAAGATGCTTATTTAATATTTTTTGGTAAATTTATTTAACTTCTTGGCCATATTAGGATCAAGAGAGTTAATGGTTTCTAAAATACAAACAAACAAACACCACTCAGCTTTAGTCGTGCCAACATCCTTCATTGACAAGAAAGTGAAATAACTAGAAGGATCCAGGGCACAAATGCATCTAAATCTAGTTTGAATCTGGGCCAGAATAAATTTTTTCTCCTTCTTCTACACATTCCAAATTGAAATAATAATCGACTTTCTCTAGTTGTATCTCAAGATTTGAAGGTGAATCACCCATTTTACAAAATTGCTTTGAGCTACTTAGGAGAGGGATGCTGTGTCATATTAATTACAAACTTCATTGAACCTACCTCAAGATTATCTGCAAAGAAAATGAGTTGCTCTAACTAGATTTTAAGAGAAGTTGTTTCTGAAAAATCAAAGTTTAACCTATTTAGTTTTCAAAACTACCCGCTCAAGGAATATGTAACTCTTACATCTTTTTTTTTTAAATATTTTTTTATTTATTTCTAGGAGAGAGAGAGAGAGAGCGTGAGCAGGGGAGGGTCAGAGAGAGAGGGAGATACAGACTCTGAAATAGGCTCCAGGCTCTGAGCTGGCAGTCAGCACAGAGCCCGACGCGGGGCTCGAACCCACGAACCGTGAGATCATGACCTAAGCGAAAGTCGGACGCTTAACCGACTAAGCCACCCAGGTGCCCCGTAACTCTTACATCTTTTATGTATGACACATTGCCTTATCGCTTTACCGTGTGTGACTTTCTTTACTAAAATTTTTATCTCCTCACAAAATCTTCAACTCAAAGCCACTTGCGGGATGTGCCCAACAAGGGCAAACAATGACAGAAAAATCTGGACATTTTATATTAATCTTCTGGTGAAGGGGAGCCGGCCTCATCGTAGCCACATCATCCTGAGAGAACATTTTAAGCATTTACCATCTCATAACAAGGCCACTGGCTCCGCACAGGGGGAAAAGGCACAAGTGTAGATAATTACCATGGAATGCAGGGGGTAATTGCAGGACTCCTGTTCTTTAGCCAGAATAGAACTCCTAATTATGTCAAAAGCCTAACTTTATAAAATCAGAAACAGTTACCAAAGAAATGGCACAAAGTGGCAAAACTTTAGACTATTGAAATGCAAAAGAGATACAAAGAATTTTTGTAACAGAGATAAATAGCCTTGAGAATCTGGAAATTCTTCTGTTGCTTCATTGTGTCTATTTCTCAGGATGTCAGCACCACTGACTTCAAGTAAATTTCTCTAATGCATTGAACATTGACTTGTTTGAAGAACACATCTAAAATCGTAGCCACTTTTATTTCTTCATTTCTAAAAGTGCCCAAAGTGTTATTAATGGTTAAAATTCTGTCTTTTGTTTGATCCATGCTTTTTTTTTTTCTCTGACTCTATGTTGTGCTCTTAAATAAGAACAAAAAAGGGAGGGAGGGAGAAGGATGGGGAAGGGAGAAGAGGGAAAGGAAGAAAGCCAGAATTCTTCGGGTAGCTGAACAGTCACTCATTTTTAGATGGATCCAATGATGTATATGAAAATGCAAGCTTCCTTAGCTAAATCTTGTTATTATCACACTAACAGGAATGTCCTTGGTATAATTGCTCATTGGCTTAGATTGGCAAAACATTTGATGCTGATCAAATGGGGTACATTAGTATCATTTCTTGAACACTTATGATATGCCAAGCACTGTGTCATTCTTTACACATACTATTTATAATCAAAGCCACAAGTGTCTAATCAGATACCATTTTCTCTAAATTTCAGAAGAGGTAACTAAAATTCAGGAATAAAGCAGCTTGCTCTAGCCCTTTGTTTCTGAAAGAGTGGTTGACATATAGCAGCACTGGCATTTTTAGGAGCTTATTAGACAGAAATATGGAATTCTAAGCCCCACCAACAGACCTACTGATTCAGAATCTGCATTTTAATTAAGTCCCCAGGTGATGCATATACACTTGAAATTTTGAGAAGACTGTTCTATCTCAAACACCTGGAAAATGACTGAGGCAAAAATCTAACCCAGGTATGTCTGTCTGCCAAGTCTGTGCTTTTTTCCTTTATGCCACTCTCCACCCTCCTACTGGAAGCTGCTTCTTAGAACAATGCTGTAAGTACCTGGTAAGTCTTCATCGACTCCCAGGGGTTTTAGAGAGCCAAGCTAACTTTCTATGTCTACTGGCACTCACTTCCAGTGCACTGCACTCTCCATCACGATTTGCTTTCGGAGGGCACAGCTTAGCTCTCATATCCCATTTCTTGGTGCTCAGGATCATCTGATGAGAAGACACAAGCATCCTTAGACCTCTGAAAGCCTGAGAGAAACATGATGGCTCACCATTTTTAGAATTTTAGTTTTGTTCTTTTCATTTTTGCTTTCCATTTCATCATGATTCAGTGGGAGCTGAATCACTGAACATGCAAATGGCTGTAATTGCTTAGGAAATGTAAAGAGCTATAATTGCTCAAACTAAATGGTGAAAACAATTTTACAAGGAGAAATCTCTCTTTATTTGCATGAAAATTTTATTTCTCTATTTGATGACCACAACTTTTTATATCTTGCAGTATCTATCTTTGAATTTGATTAGTTGTAAAAATAGCAAAATTTGGAGAAACCAGAAGCTGAGAAGGCCTAATGATCAGACAAAGTTAGTCGTCTAAGAGTCATCCTTAATGGAATGTTGGGAAGTGTTAATTCCCTGTTCTATCCTCTTCTCTAAAAATAGAATAATTCCTTACCTAAAAGAGATGTATTGGGGAATGCCCACCATAAAGAGATGAACTTAAATACAAATGAAGCATTTGGGACTTTTCCTTCTTAAAGCAAACTTAGCAAACCAGAAGGCAAAGCTACCTTATATGGGTGTTTAGAGCCAAGAAAATGTACTTCATAAGGAGGGAAAGGCCCTACATTAGAAAAATAACAAACATATAGTATGAAAATGAAAATTTCCTATACATTTAATTAATATAATGTTAGGGCACCATTTGATGAAAACCCATAGAATAAATCAGAATAGATTAAATGAGAACTTGTGTTTATCCAATAAGGTGCAATATTTAGGCTAATTACATAGGATCTAAGACCCAAAAAGAGAATCTGTGGTTCAGAGCCTGAGAATACTACATATGTATCTGAACAGGACATGGGAAATACAACTTAAGATCCTATACTAATCTGACATAAAGTGGTTGATTGATACAATGGCTACAACCTCCAGGCTAAATAGTAACAGCCATGAGGCTGCACACATGGGGCCTACGTTCAATACAAGGCTGAGTCCTCTGGAAGGAAGTGACAATGTCAGTGTTTCAGAAGAATAGAACTACGAATGTGAAAGCATTTCAGGAGCACCCAACTGATTTCACTTACATTTTCCAATTTTATGTGTGCACAGGAGTCACATATGACCAAAGTCAGGCAGGTTCGAAATAAGCCTAGAATCAGTACTTCCAATAAGTACAAAGTACAAATTCAAATAAGTGAGGCACTCTGATGTAGTTTAATTGGCAGGGTTTTTTTTCTTAATCATACATAAAACAAGGATGCATGTTATAATTTATGGTATTTTAATTCTGAAACATGTTAATAGGTCGTTCTGCCTCCTAGAATTGTGCAAAGGATAAAATCAGTGATGTGAAGGGCCAAGCACTGTACCGAGTACATGGAGTCCTAAAGCAATACTAGTTATTATTAGTGATTTTCTATGGAAAGTAATATAAATTAAAGGACAGCTTAACAAAGTTATGCTTCCTTGCAGTCTTATAATTTATCTTATAAATCTTAGACCTCTTTGATTAATTGACTATTATGGCATTCTATTTCTTTTTAAGTTTTTATTTAAATTCCAGTTAGTTGACATACATTGTAATATTAGTTTCAGGTGTACAATATACTGATTCAATACTTCCATATGACCTGGTGGTCATAACAATAAATGTACCCCTTAGTCCTCATCACCTGTTTAATATATTCTCCTCCCACTTTCCCTCTGGTAACCATCTCTTGTTCTCTATAGTTGTCTGTTTCTTGGTTTGTTACTCTCTTCCATTTCTTCCCCTTTGTTCTTTTTTTTTTTTTTTTTTTTTTGGTTTCTTAAATTCCACATATGAGTGAAACCATATGGCATTTGTCTTTCTCTGACTTATTTCATGTGGCATAATACCCTCTAGTTCCATTCATGTTGTTGCAAATGGCAAGATTTCATTCTTTGTTACAGCTGAGTTATATTCCATTGTGGTACTTTAAAATTATGTCCACAAAGTCTTTGAAAATCCTCCCTTCTTTTTTTAAAAGCTTTTATTTAAATTGTAATTAGTTAACATGTACTGTAATATTGGTTTCAGGAGTAGAATTTAGTAATTCATCATTTATATGTAACACCCAGTGCTTATTACAATAAGTCCCCTCTTTAATCACCCATTTAGCCCAACTTTCCATCAACTTCCAGTTTGTTCACTATCATTAAGAGTCTCTTATGGTTTGCTTCCTTCTTTTTTCCCTTTCCCCTATGTTCATCTGTTTTGTGTCTTAAATTCTACATATGAGTGAAATTATATAATATTTGTTCTTCTCTATTTCCCTTAGCATAACACACTCTAGCTCCACCCACATTGTTGCAAATGGCAAGATTTGTAATGTAGCTTGAAGTCCAGAATTATGATGCCTCCAGCTTTGCTTTTTGAAGACTGCTTTGGCTATTCTCAGTCTTTTGTTGTTCCATACAAATTTTAGGATCGTTTGCTTTAGGGTTATTTTGATAGGGATTGCACTGAAAGCATAGATTGCTTTGGATAATACCAACATTTTAACAATATTTGTTCTTCCAATCCATGAACATGTAATATTTTACCATTTCTTTGTGTCCTCTTCAATTTCTTTCAGAAGTGTTCTATAGCTTTCAGAGTACAGATCTTTTACCTCTTTCATTAGGTTTGTTCCTAGGTATCCTGTGGGGTTTGATGCAATTGTAATTGGGATCAATTCCTTGATTTCTCTTTCTGCTGCTTCATCATTGGTATATAGAAATGCAACAGATTTCTCTATGTTGATTTTGTATCTTGTGACTTTGCTGAACTTGTGTATCAGTTCTAGAAATTTTTTGGTGGAGTCTTGGATTTTCCACATACAGTATCATGTCATCTAAGAGTGAAAATTTGACTTTCCCCTACCAATTTGGATGCCTTTTATTTCTTTTTGTTTTCTGATTGCTGAGGCTAGGATTTCGAGTACTATGTTAAACAGTAATGGTGAGAGTGGACATCTCTGTCTCGTGCCTGAACTTAAAGAAAAAGCTCTCAGTTTTTTCCCTCTGAGGATGATATTAGCTGTGGGTCGTTCAAATATTGCCTTTATGATGTTGAGGCATGTTCCATCTATAACTACTTTATTGATGGTTTTATCAAGAATAGTATTTTGTCAAATGCTTTTTCTGCATCTATGGAGAGGATCAAATGGTTCTTATCCCTTCTTTCATTAATGTAGTGTATCACATTGATTGATGTGCAGATATTAAACCAGTTTTGCAGCCCAGGAATAAATCCCACTTGATGATGGTGAATAGTTCTTTTAATGTACTGTTGGATTCAATTGCTAGTATCTTGTTGAGAATTTTTGCATCCATGTTCATCAGAGATATTGGCCTATAATTCTCCTAGTGGGGACTTTGTTTGGTGTAGCAACCACTTTTTAGAAGAGATTTTAAATGTATAAATACATAGAATTGCAAAAGAAACTAATTATATTGAAAAATTCTTATTGGGGTGCATGGGTACCTCAGTCATTTGAGCATCTGACTCTTAATTTTGGCCCAGGTCATGATTCCAAATTCGTGGGATTAAGGCCCATTTCAGGCTCTGTGCTGAGTATGGAGCCTGCTTAAGATTCTCTCTCTCTCTCTCTCTCTTCCTTCCATTGTCTCTCTCTCCTGCTTGTGCACACACACACACACACACACACTCTAAAAAAGAAGATAAATTATGGAAAATAATGAAGATGAAAAGAAAAATTTAAGAAAAATATTAGACCACAAATGTAGACTTAGAGAACTCAGCAACTCCATAAAGCATAATAGTATTTGTATCATAGGAGTCCCAGAAGAAAAGAGAGAGAGAAAGGGGAAGAAGGTCTGTTTGTGCAAATCATAGCAAGGAAAAGTATCTGGCATCATTAAATTGACATTTATTTTTCAAAGAGATTGGTCACATTTAATAGATATATTGTATCCATAAAATGAGTGTTACTAACTCTTTTATTCAAGAAAATACGTTCTCCATTTTGTGAGTCTAACTTTTGCATTTTGAATGGGAGGTTAAGTCTTTCAGGTTCTTTCCAGCAAAGACATTATAAAATACTTCGTCTTCCATAGCTAATTTTCAGAAAACATTTACTCTAAGATCTGCATTTCAGAAAGTAATAAATGTCATCATTCCTTTTCAGATCTCCAGCTGCCCTCCAGAACATTCACTTAGCAACCTTATTGATCTCACAATCTTGGCTTTGAACATTTCTCAGTTTTCATGCCTTTCAAATGAATGCTGACAATAGGGGAGAAGCTACTGTGGACCCTCTAATCACTCTTCTTACCCCTCCAGCCAAGGCAGGCAGGAGCGCCCCCCCCAAATGGGTGACTGACCCTCTTGTCTCACATCCTCAACATATTTAAGCCAAGACAGCATTTACAAAGGTGACTGTGATCTGACAGTGATAAAACCAGTGATTACCAAAGTATTGACTGCCACTGTTGAAATCTGTCACAGCTCAATCTGAAAATATACTCCATCCATGAGTAGTAAACATAAGGGTCTAGATTGGAAGACATCACTCCCAACACTTTTGTCAGGCAGATTTGTCACTCACATTTGCATCCTCTCTTTGTTGTCTGACTGTCACCTAACCGAAGGTGAGAGCTTCAGTCAAAATCTACAATCCTTGAAGCCAAATCAGCACCCAACTGGCTCCCTCGAGTCTGAATGACAGTGTGAGGTCTTAGTCAATTGTAAAGTGAGATTAGAGAAAGTATGTATTAGAATATTCTATAACTGGACTACTAAAAGGACCTAGATGCAGCTAGATCACATATTAGAAACCTGTGGTCCAAAGAGATCTAGTGACTTACTCAATGTCATAACGTGCCTAGTGGCAACTTACCTTAAGGTTGTAACTGTGATTCCTGATCCAGTGCACTTCCTACCATATCGCTACAGCACATGGTTTTGAGACTCCTATTTTGTTGATTGTGATTTTGTTCCTTTTATTATATTTTTCCTTTTGTTGAAAAAGCTATAACTCACATGGAAAATAATTTAAAAATAAATATATAACCCCATTTATGTAAAAATTTAAAACAAAACCATCAGATATTTTAAGGTTTCCTATGGAATGAACCCATAAAAATGTGGATGGGAAAAACCCATACAATCTAAGGAGAGTGGTACCTCAGGATTGGGATTAAATGGTGGTTAAGAAGCATGTTCAGTTGTTTCATCAATATGACGCATTCTAAGGGGGAAATCTGAAACAAATATGCCCCCCAAAGGTGGCCCCCCAAAAAACTCCTTTTTCTATATGAGATGTTCATTTTCTTTATAGTATGCTCTATACACCTCTGTGCATTTAAAATATTTCTTGATTATAACAAAAATGAATGCTGTTATATTCCATAAATGAAAGCATCCCTCCTACCCCAGATCCTCACCGCTCCTCCTCAAATACAATCTTTAGTTAAGTTTCTTTGACACTCTTTCAGAAATATTCTTTATATAGAATATATGTCCTCCTTGAAGACATGCAAGTGGAGTCATAATATATACAGTTCTCCACTTTGCTTTTTTCATTTAAACAGTAGATCTTACAGATCTTTTCATTTCTGGCCTCATTCTCTTTAATGGATTCAAAATATTCTATTGGTGTATCTCAATTTAATGTATATTATCTGAAGCCTTGCTACTCAAAGTGTTGTCCATGGACTCAAGATCAGAATTACCTAGCAGTTTGTTAGAAATGAAGAATCTGCATTTTAATATTATCTCTATGTGATTCCTATGAAAATTAAATTTTGAAGAAGATACATAAATAGCAATAGAACATGCTCAGTGATCTCACTTAAAATAATCTAGAATATTTACATTGTATACACATTTATAAAACATAAATTTATAAAAACATAAATGTTCTTCTATATACATGACTATAATATAGTATGAGTATATAAGAAACTCCAGTGTAATGAGCATACTGAATGGCTAAAGATTGAACACAAGAAAAGCAAGTGGAGAATGATTAAGACTTAATTAATACCACTTCTTCACAGTTGTTTCTAGTGAGTCTATTTATTGGCTTGACAGTTTTAGAAAAATAATGAAGAATAGTTCAGATTCCAGAGGCTTTGAAACATTACCATAGAAACAAAACAAACCAATAAAACTAGGCTTGAAAAGTATATCTACAAAAATAAAACAAATGGTTCATTATGTGGATAAAACCACGGAAAAAAAATAGAACCATTTCTTTCTCCCTGTACAAACCATAATATACTTCTCATACCTAGTTTTTTAGGATGGAAAAAAAAAAACTTCCCATACAAATATGTTCATTTCACAATTACTTTATTTGTAGTTTCCTAGATTCTAGGGTCTAGGAGGTAAGGCTGCAATGAAGACTAGGGAGGCTAATGGGATACAGGTGTGCTATTTCAAAGGGACACATGCACCCCACTGTTTATAGCAGCACTATCAACAATAGCCACAGTATGGAAAGAGCCCAAATCTCCATCGACGGATGAATGGATAAGGAAGATGTAGTATATATACAATGGAGTATTACTCGGCAATCAAAAAGAACGAAATCTTGCCATTTGCAACAACATGGATGGAACTAGAGGGTATCATGCTAAGTGAAATTAGTCAGAGAAAGACAAATATCATATGACTTCACTCATATGAGGAATTTAAGATACAAAACAGATGAACATAGGGAAGGGAAGCAAATATAAAAACAGGGAGGGGGGCAAAAACATAAGAGACTCTTAAATATAGAGAACAGAGGGTTACTGGAGGGGTTGGAGGGGGGAGGCTGCTAAATGGGTAAGGGGCATTAAGGAATCTACTCTTGAAATCATTGTTCCGCTATATGATAACTAACTTGGATGTGTATTTTTTTTTAATTAATTAAGAAAAAAGAAAGAAAAAAAGACCAGGGAGACTAGACCCTAAAGGAAACTAGACAGAAATTCTGACATCGCTGTCCAGTCCTCATGTAAAAATAACTTCACTTTCATCATCCCTTAATGTTTTTGTGCCGGGGCAGTTCTTGCTACCTTCTCTTCGCCCTCTGTCCTTATCCCAGATACTGTCCCCAGACATCCTTAACAACCTCTATGGCTTCAGCTACCACCCATGTGCTGGTCACTCCAAAATCTCCCACATGAAGCCTGCTCCAGTGCTCTAAACTTTTATTTCCAACAACTACCAAAAATATATACATAGGGATGAGCGATAGATTATTCTAATACAGTGGTGCTCAACTTGAGGGAGTCTCAGAATCACCTGGAGGGTTTGTTAAAACTGATATTGCTGAGCTCATCCTTAGAATTTGAGTCAGTAGGTCTATTGTGGGACCAAGAATCTGTCTAAAAAGTTCCTAGGAGTTGCTGATGCTGCTTGTCCAGAGATCACACTTTAAGAATCACTGTTCTGACAAAGCATATTCAAAATTAAACTCATTTTCTTTCCCCAAATTCTTGACCAACCCATTCTGTTGGTTATTTCCTGTTCTGTTGGTCATGCAAAGTCATAATATTGTTGTTAATCTACTCATTCCAGAATCCTGAAAATCATCTATTCCCCTTCCTACCTTAATGTGGAAGCAAACGTGAACCCTGATATTAAACAGGATAAATGACTTACTACAACATTTACAAACATACTCAACATACAGAACCTTACTATACACAAAATTTCACCAAGGTGGTGAAAGATCTGCACGCTGAAAACTATAAAACATTAATGAAAGAAACTGAAGAAGGCACTAGTAAATGAAAAGATATCCTCTATTAATGGATTGGAAGAATTAATATTGTTAAGATGTCCCTACTACCCCCAAGCCATCTATATATTCAGTGCAATCTCTATAAAATTCCAATGGCATTTTTCATTGAAATAGAAAAACAATCCTAAAATTTGTATGGAACCACAAAAGATCTCAAACAGTCCAAGCAGTCTCAAGAAAGATGAAAACCTGAAAATATGACATTTCCTGATTTCAAAATATACTACAAAACTATAGTAATCAAAACAGTACAATATTGGCATCAAAAACAACACATGGACCAATGGAACAGAATCTAGATCCCAGATATAAATCTATGCAAATACAATTAACTAATATTTGGCCAAGGAGCCAAGAATACTCATTGGAGAATGGGGTCTTCTTCAATAACTGGTGTTGAGAAAACTGGATAGTAACATCCAGTAGAATGTAATTGAACCCCTAGTTTACACCCATTCACAAAAATTAACTTGAAATGGATCAAAGACTTAAAGGTAAGCCATGAAACTGTAAAACTCCAAGAATAATACAGAGAAAAAGCTCCTTGACATTAGTCTCAGTAAGGATTTTTTACATGTTTTTAATGTTTTATTTATTTTTGAGAGAAAGATAGAGACCGTGTGAGCAGGGAAGGGTCAGAGAGAGAGGGGGACACAGAATCTGAAACAGGCTCCAGGCTCTGAGCTAGCTGTCAGCACAGAGACCAATGCGGGGCTAGAACCCACGAACCGTGAGGTCATGACCTGAGCTGAAGTTGGACGCTTAACTGACCGAGCCACCCAGGCGCCCCTCAGGAAGGGTTTTTTGGATATGGCACCAAAAACACAAGCAACAACAGTAAAAATAAGCAAGTTGGATTGTATCAAACCGAAAAGCTTCTGTTGAGCAAAAGAAGCAACAAAACAAAAAAGAAAAAGGCTACCTATAGAATAGGAGAAAGTATTTGCAAATCATATATTCGATAAAGGAATAATGTCCAAAATATATAAGGAACTCCTACAACAGCAAAAGGAAAATAATCCAATTTTTAAATGGGTAAAGGACCTGAACAGACATTTTTCCAAAGAAAATATACACATGGCCAATAAGCACATGAAAAGATCCTCAACATCACTAATCATCAAGGAAATGTATACTAAAACTGCAATGAGATCTCACTCACACTTGTTAGAATGGCTATCACAAAAAGACAAGAGAAGATAAGTGCTGGCAAAGATGTGAAGAAAAGGGCACCCAGTACACTGTTAGTGGGAGCATAAATGGGGGTGCGGCCACTATGGAATACAGTTTGGAGGTTCCTCAAAAAATTAAAAATAGATCTACCGTGGGACTCAGGAATCCCACTTCTGGATATATCATATATATGGCATGCATATGTATGCAAAGAAATGAAATCAAGAGCTCAAAGAGATATCTGTACTCCCATGTTTATTGCAGCTTTATTATAGTAGCCAAGGCATGGGGAAAAAAAAAAACTATGTGTCCATCAATGGATGAATGGAAAAGAAAATGTATATATATACATAATGGAATATTATTCAACCATTAAAAAGAAGAAAATCCTATTATTTGTGACAACATGAGTGAATCTTGAGGACATTATGCTAAGGGAAATTAGTCTGATAGAGAAAAACAAATACTATATGCTCTCACCTGTATATGGTATCCTAAAAAATCAAACTTATAGAAAGAGATAGTAAATTGATGGTTGCCAGAGGAAAGGTTTTGGGAAAATGGGTAAACAAACTTCTAGTTATAAGATGATTAAGTTCTAGGGATCGGATGTACACCATGATGACTATAGTTAACCATACTGTGTTGTATACTTGAAAGTTGCTAAAAGAGTAGATCTTAAAAGTTCTCACCACACACATAGGTAACTATGTGAATTGATGGATGTGTTAACCAATTGTCTTGTTGTAATAAATTTGCAACATATACAACTACCAAATGGTCACATCATATAACTTGCACAATGCTCTATGTCAATTATAGCTCAGTAGACTAGGGGAAAGATTAACTTGAGACTCAAGGGCTAGAACACAATTTGTGCATTTCCAAACTGTTCCCCCTTACTCTGTGCTTTAATATAATTAGACATTTCAGCAGCATGAAGACAATTTAAGCTCAAATTCCATAAATATATTTCTATATCCAATGCTGGACAATACCTTTAGATGTGATACCACAACACATGCAAAAGGGAAGGACTCCTTCAACAGTCAAAAACGTCAAAGGAAGACATGGATAGACAGTGACGATGGGAAAAAATAATCTAAGTACAAGTACAAATAATCAGTAACACTAACTCACTCTATTTAAAGTTCTATATTATTCACATGTTAACTAACTGATTGATCTACTAACACTAAATACTAATTCCAACATCTCAGGTGTCCAGGAATTCTACTGATATTTGACTATACAGTAATGTCAATGCTTTTCTCCCAAAGGATTTCATGTAGCCATTTATAAATTGCATATAAAATTAAATTCATCTTATGTGTTTAATGTCACATTCTCAACCGTGCAAAATTCTCTTAAGCACAGGTAAGAAAACCTACCAAAGAAATAAATTACATGAGTCCGGTTCTATTCGCTTCATAAATTCAAATGTTATGTTAACACAAATGTGTGACCATGGCAACCGTGTCGGTCAGGCACTGAATATTAAAGTAGGGACAAACTACTGAATTACTGTGTGCTTCTGAAGCCATAGGTATATTCAAGTGACTGCTATTTTCCCTAGTCTTGTGTTATTTTTCATAAATTGGTCCATTTCATCTAAGTTATCAAGCCTGTGGGCCTAGAGTTGTTCCTAATATTCCTTTATTATACTTTTAATGCTGATGGGATCAGTAATAATGGGTCTCTTTCATTTATGATATTATAATTTGTATCTTCTCTTTTTCCCTTGGTTATCCTAGCTAGAAGTCTAATGTGTTATTTTTAATGGGAAGAAAATTATAACATTTTTAATATGTTGTTATACTGAAAAAGTCTCCTTTTCAAAATGAAATGCAAACCATTAAATGATTTTAAATTTCTGTGTTTTAATTAATAAAATTATAGATGGGGAAAAGGTAAAATTAACATATAAATTTGCTTTCTTTTTACACTTTTACAAGGAAATTATATCACTCAGTATTGCTCTTCAACAGAAGGCCACATGCATATTAAAATCTCTCTCAGACACATATAAAATAGAAGAGCTATCAAATGTCTGCAACACCTACATAAGATTTTACTTGAGAGTTTATTATCATTTAAATATCCACTCAAATGAGATCCAGTATTAATTCCAAAGGAGAAAGTGTCTATTTGAATACCAACTCTTAGTAGAACATAAAGAGCATGAGTGTATGGTCTGAGTACAGACCACTAGAAAATATTAGTGGAATTTCCAAAACTTTTACCATGGCTGATTAAATACATTTACACTTAAGCAAAATGCCTCCTGGCATTAAATTCTTGGCACCTTTCATAAACACATTTCCATCATTCATGCGGTATGCAGTCAGACTGTATTGCTTTCGCACCAAGAGAGAGAAAGAGAGAAAATTGATCAAAGACAATGAACTACAAACACCTTTATTGTTTATGAGACATCTGGAGGTTATTGGTTCTGGAAGTGATTCCGTGGCTTAGGGAAACATTTGTTCTTTCGACTTTTCTATTCTGCTGCTTTTAATCTTGTTGGCTACTGTGCTATGATGACAAATGGCTACCGAAGGTGAAGATAAAATGTCATCAAATCACAGCATCCCAGGCAGGAAGGACAAGGCAAGGGCAAACAGGCCTTTCCTTGCATAGCTTATCTCTTTACTGGGAGAAAAAAAAAATCTTTCTCAGAAGCACTTAGTAAGCTTCCTCTAAGAGATTCTGGGATAAAACGTGGTCACGTGCCAACCCCTCTAAGTCACTGCCAAGGAGGGATGAGACTCGTACACTACAATTCAAACAAAATGGAGTTCTCTTCACAAGAAAGAAAAGAGTAATGCTGCTGGTTGAATACACAGCCACATATGCCATATCTGCCCTTGTTAAGAGTGGAATTTGAAAAGTAAATTTCCACAACAAAGCTCTCTACTAAATACATAACCATTGGTGATTAATTGCTGAAAAAAATCTACATCTAATCAAATCCATAGCTTGCTTAAATAATAAACAGTCATGTTCACAAATTCATGTATCAGAGTAAATGGTATGGAATTCTTTATTTTTACAAGATGAGTAGAAAAAAAAGTCCAATAAATATACCAAGTTTCAAAACAGTAGCTAATAATGTGAATCTCAAAAATGAATCTTAAGGGGGGCCTGAGTGGCTCAGTATGCTGAGCGTCTGACTTGATTTCAGCTTGGGGCATGATCTTATGGTTCAAGCCCCACATGGGGCTTCATGCTGAAAGTGCAGAGCCTGCTGGGGATTCTCTCTCTCCCTCTCTCTCTGCTCCTCCCCCCTCAAAATACATAAACTTTAAAAAAAATGAATCTTGACACACACCAGTCCTTAATTAAACACCTAGATCAGTCAAGTTTGAGAAGACAAGCCTTAGTTCAAAAAAAAATCTTTTTTAACAAACAATCAGAAAGATTAGTATTTAGAGCACCTTCCAGCACTAGTTACTGTGTTTGGCTCTTAGCATGTGGTACTCTTAATCCTTAACACAAGCCAATGAAGTAGTATTGTCTTTTTATAAAGAAGAAAATTAAGGCTCAGAAACATTAAGTAACTTATTCAAAGTCATTAATAATAATGAAGCAAGAATTCAAACCTAGTTTTCTGTCACCCTACCCCAATCACAGATGTAAATGTTGCAATAGCTAGAGCGGTGTTTCTTTTGTAAATCTTGATGAGATGATAATAGGTCTCTGTATTAGAGTTTGCAACAAATCAACCCAAAATTGTATGATGCCCTCATCAAAAAATAAAACAAAGATCATCAGAACTATAAATAAATAAACTGATTTAAAATAAATATACTCAGTTCATAGCAGCACTCTCAACAATAGCCAAAACATGGAAAGAGCCTACGTGTCCATCAACGGACAGATGGATCAAGAAGATGTGGTTTCGCCAGTTAGAGTGGCTAAAATGAGCAAATCAGAGAACTCTAGATGCTGGCGAGGATGTGGAGAAACGGGCACCCTCCTACACTGTTGGTGGGAATGTAAACTGGTACAGCCCCTCTGGAAAACAGTGTGGAGGTTCCTCAGGAAACTAACAATAGAAC
>NW_024081336.1:225678-229002 GCF_003009895.1 Hyaena hyaena
TTATGTAGAAACTAATTTGACAATAAACTATTTGTAAAAAAAAAAAAAAAAAAAAAAAGAAGATGTGGTTTATCTATATGATGGAATACTACATGGCAATGAGAAATGATGAAATCTGGCCATTTGTAGCAACATGGATGGACCTTGAGGGTGTTATGCTGAGTGAAATAAGTCAGGCAGAGAAGGACAAATACCATATGTTTGCACATATAGGAGGATTAGGAGGAACTTAGCAGAGGACCGTGGGGGAGAAGAAGGGGGGAATAGTCAGAAAAGGGGAGAGAGGCAAACCATGAGAGACTCTTGAATGCTGAGAACAAATTGAGGACTGATGGGTGTGGGGTAGGAGAGGGGAGATGGGCATGGAGGAGGGCACTTGTGAGGATGAGCACTGGGTGTTAAATGGAAACCAACTTGACAATAAACTATTTGTTAAAAAAAAAAGAAGAAGAAGAAGAAGAAGAAGAAGAAGAAGAAGAAGAAGAAGAAGAAGAAGAAGAAGAAGGAAAGCAGACCAAAAAATAAAATAAATATATTCAAAGTTGAGTCTGTTAAATTACTAGGCAAGTAATTACATGCCAGTGAAGAAATCTGCTGAATAGTTACTTCATTCAGAAAGAAAAATCAGGGGGCGCCTGGGTGGCTCAGTTGGTTAAGCGTCCGACTTCTGTGCTGACAACCAGCTCAGAGCCTGGAGCCTGTTTCAGATTCTGTATCTCCCTCTCTCTCTGACCCTCCGCTGCTCAGCTGTTTCTCTCTTTCTCAGAAATAAATTTTAAAAAACATTAAAAAAAGAAAGAAAAATCAGGAAGTTTTTTGCTCTAGAAAGGGGCAGTCATGATAGCTACAGTTATTAAGCATGAAAGCTAATACTCTAGATAGGAGAGAATAAATCTGTAAGTCTGAATGTAGTTGGTTAAAATAAGATCCTTTGCTTGTGGATCAGGAATAAGTCCTTGGGCCCAGTAAAAGTCTTCCCTCTATCTAGGCATTCATCACCTTTCATCAAGCTAGAACTAGTGGCAATGAAACACAGCAGTTAATTTTATATCTCCTTGGCAAGTACTATTATAGATGGAAATGTTTCCACTTACAGCTCAAATATAAGAGAAGTGTATTTCTCACTCAAAGAATCCAAGGTGATTCCAATGGGGTGATGGGATGGGACTCATTTGAAGACCCAGCTTATAGAGATCATACTGTCTTCAACACATGGCTTCCAAAACTGCTCAAGACATTGGCCAAAGATGAAAAAACAAAAAACAAAAAATGAGGAAGATCTTCTGTAGAAGGTAGCAGGGGACCAGACCTGTGAGTCTGCTTCCACCAATATTTCACTGGATGAACCTAGTCACATAGTCATACCTCACTCCAGGATAGCTAGGTAGTGTCAACTCCTTTCTGGTTTCTGTGCCAAATGATGTTAGGAAATAGAAATATTAGGTTTATCAGGCTTCCCACTATAGAATGATTGATCTTTAACTTACTAATGAACTCTGTAGTTTTTCAATGAGATATAAACTTGTAGCATTACTCAAACTGAGTTGGACATGGTAGCCATTTTGAACATGGCACAATGGCTCTCAACTTTAGCATGCATCAGAATCATTTGGCTTATTAAAAGACTGATTGCTAGGTCCCATCCCCAGAGCATCTGATTAGGTGTGTTGGGAAGAGGCCTGAGAATTTGCATTTCCAACAAGCTCTCAGGTGACAGTAATGCCCCTGGTCCAGGGACAACACTTGAGAACCAGTGATCTACAGGATCACTTAAGAGAAAATGGAAATGCAAACTGATGGGGATGAGGATGTGTGCCTCCTGGATCCAAGCACTGAGGTGCCACTTCCATAGCCTTTCTTGCTTTCCAAAATCCAGTCCTCTCCCTCAGGAGAAGGCATGGTTCTAGTGTGTATGCAAGAGGATTTCATCCATTTCAAGGAGGTATTTGTTGCTAAAAATCAGTACTACATCCAGGAAAACAGAATAGAACTAGAATGAGCAAGTCAAGCTGTATGGGGAAAATGACTGGTCATCATTTCTTGGAACACTGAATAAATCCTCCAACACTACTCACTCATCTTCCCATCCTTTAACATTCTCGGAATATACCTAGATGAATTAAAAAGGGTACCTTCACTCTCAGAGATCACAGCCTTATTTAAAAGCCCAAGGAAGGAAATGTGTCTTGGGAATATACAGAAAAAGTATGAATTCTAGGTTAGCACCAAGGTTATGGGGTCAGAGAAACCTTCCTCAAGCAAGTTCTCATTGTGTATGAGTACATATCATTCTGTTTGCTTCCTGCATTAACATTTTTCCTTAATACCAAATCAAAAATCCATTAATATTTCTCTCTTAGATTTTTGATTTAAAAAAAAGCTCTTTTTAATGTTGATCTGAGAGAGAGAGAAAGATAGCACATGAGCGTGAGTGGGGGAGCGTGAGTAGAAGCAAGCTCTACCCTGTCAGCACAGAGCTTGACTCAGGACTTGACCCCATTAACCTCGAGATCATGACCTGAGCCAAAATCAAGAGTCAGACACTTAACCAATTGAGCCACCTTTTAAAAAATATAAATAGATCCCAACAAATAAGAGCCCTGGACCTGACGGCTTCCCTGGGGAATTCTACCAGACATTTAAAACAGAATTAATCCCAATTCTTCTCAAGCTATTCCAAAAAATAGAAATCGAAGGAAAACTCCTGGATTCATTTTATGAGGCCAGCATCACTCTGATTCCCAAGCCAGACAGAGATCCAGCAAAAAAAGGGAACTACAGGCCAATATCCTTGATGAATACGGATGCAGAAATCCTCAACAAGATCCTTGCAAATCGAATCCAGCAGCACATAAAAAGAATCATCCAAGATCACGTGGGATTCATTCCTGGGTTACAGGGCTGGTTCAACATTCGCAAATCAATCAATGTGATCCATCATATCAATAAAAGAAAAGATAAAAACCATATGATCCTGTCAATAGATGCAGAAACAGGATTTCACAAAATACAGCATCCCTTCTTAATAAAGACTCTCGAGAAAGTCGGGATACAAGGAACCTACTTAAACATCATCAAAGCCATCTATGAGAAGCCTTCAGCTAACATCATCCTCAATGGGGAAAAACTGAGAGCTTTCCCCCTGAGATCAGGAACACGACAGGGATGTCCACTCTCACCACTGTTGTTTAACATAGTGCTGGAAGTCCTAGCATCAGCCATCAGACACCAAAAGGAAATCAAAGGCATCAGAATTGGCAAAGAGGAAGTCAAACTTTCACTCTTCGCAGATGACATGATACTCTACATAGAAAACCCGACAGA